>NC_057795.1:405572307-405695703 GCF_018294505.1 Triticum aestivum
ATATATATATATATATATATATATATATATATATATATATATATATATATATATATATATATATATATCAGGATCACCCCAACACAAAGTGCTTGCCAAAGGATAAAATGAAAAAGTGGAAAGGTGAAGATCACCTTGACTCTTGCATAAAGTAAAAGACATAAAGTAAAAGATAGGACCTTCGCAAAGGGAAGCAGAGGTTGTCATGCGCTTTTAGGGTTGGATACACAAAATCTTAATGTGAAAGAACATCACTTTATATTGCCCCTTGTATATCGACCTTTATTATGCAGGCCGTCGCTTTTATTGCTTCCATAACAAGATCGTAAAAAGCTTATTTTCTCCGCACTAATAAGTCATGCATATTTAGAGATCAATTTTTATTGCTTGCACCGATGACAACTTACTTGAAGGATCTTACTCAATCCATAGGTAGGTATGGTGGACTCTCATGGCAAAACTGGGTTTAAGGATAACTGGAAGCACAAGTAGTATCTCTACTTGGTGAAAGGAATTTTTGGCTAGCATGAGGGGGAAAGGAAAGCTCAACATGTTTGAATGATCCATGACAATATACTTTAACTGAGATGTCGGAAAACATAGACCATTACGTTGTCTTCCTTGTCCAACATCAACTCTTTAGCATGTCATAATTAATGAGTGCTCCCAATTATAAAAGATGTCGAGGATAGTGTATTTATATGTGAAATCTCTCCTCCTTCAATACTCTTTCATGAATTGTTCAAATGACCAATACAATGCTTGCTAACCTTCAATAAATTTACAACCTCTACTTCTTAGATGTGAAGTCATTACTCCCCATGGGATAAGAAAATGAGGCATATATAATTTCAGATTAATGACATTCAACTCATTCAACCATTTACTCATAGGATATAAGTGAAGCACACGAGTAAATGAAAAACTACTCTAAAAAGATATAAGTGAAGATCAATGAGTAGCTAAATAATCATGTAACTATGCGAAGACTCTCTCTCATTAAAGAATTTCAGATCTTGGTATTGTATTCAAACAGAAAGCAAAACAAAATAAAATGACATTGCAAGGATAGCACAACTCATGTCAAGAACCAAAAACTTAGGCTCAACCAATACTAACCGATAATTGTTGAAGAGGAAAGGTGGGATGCCTACCGGGGCATCCCCAAGCTTAGATGCTTGAGACTTCTTAAAATATTATCTTGGGGTGCCTTGGGCATCCCCAAGCTTGAACTTTTGTGTCTCCTTAGTTCTTCTCATATCATGGTTTCTCTATTTCTCAAAAGCTTCATCCACAACAAACTCAACAAGAACTCGTGAGATAGGTTAGTATAAACCAATGCAAAACCTTATCATTTTCTACTGTAACAAATCACTAAAATTATTATTCAACATTGCATACTAAATGCCTCTGCATATTTAATACTCCTGTCCTCAAATAGAATAATTAAACAAGCAAACATATGCAAACAATGCAAAGATAACAGCAATCTGTCAAAACAGTACAGTCTGTAAAGAATGCATGATTCATCATACATCCCTAACTCCAAAAATTATGAAATAAAATTCCCACTGTAGTAAATTTATCAGATCTCATTATGCAAGAAGTTTCAACATTATATCATGCTCTGAATTTTCTAGGGAATTTTTGCAACAGCGGTAAACTTTCTGTTTTCAAACAGCAACATGTATACTAGCAAAATAAGCATGGTAAAGGCTATCTGAGGGAGTCCCGGATTAGGGGGTGTCCGGACAGCCGGACTACCATCATCAGCCGAACTATCATCGGCCGGACTATCATCATCGACCGGACTATCATCATCGACCGGACTCCAAGACTATGAAGATACAAGATTGAAGACTTCATCCCGTGTCCGGATGGGACTTTCCTTGGCGTGGAAGGCAAGCTTGGCGATACGGATACATAGATCTCCTACCATTGTAACCGACTCTATGTAACCCTAGCCCTCTCCGGTGTCTATATAAACCGGATGGCTCTAGTCCGTAGGACACAACAACAACAATTACAATCATACCATAGGCTAGCTTCTAGAGTTTAGCCTCCTTGATCTCGTGGTAGATCCACTCTTGTAAACATCCACAATATCAATATCAATCAAGCAGGACGTAGGGTTTTACCTCCATCAAGAGGGCCCGAACCTGGGTAAAATATCATGTCCCTTGCCTCCTGTTACCATCCGCCTAGACGCACAGTTCGGGACCCCCTACCCGAGATCTGCCGGTTTTGACACCGACATTGGTGCTTTCATTGAGAGTTCCTCCGTGTCGTCACCGATAGGCTTGATGGCCTCTTCAATCGACAACGACGCAGTCCTGGGTGAGACTTTTCTCCCCGAACAGATCTTCGTATTCGGCGGCTTCGCCCTACAGGCCAACTCACTTAGCCATCTGGAGCAAATCGAAAGCTACGCCCCTGGCCGTCAGGTCAGGTTTGGAAGCCTAAACTTCACGGCCGATATCCACGGGGACTTGATCTTCGATGAATCCGAGCCACAGCCGAGCGTGCCGCGCTCTCACGATGGGTGCGACCTAACTCTGCCGCCGGACAGCACCTTGGAGGCTGCACACGAATCCGCTCCGACCCATAGTCCGGAGCCGATCGCTCAGATCGAGGACGGATGGCTGGACACCGCCTTGGGAGCTGCAACTTTTACGGCGATGGAGCCGAACGCTTACCTTGTCCCGCATAAAGCTCATGACTCCGAGGTGCCGGACTCTCTGCCGGACTCCGAACCTCCTGCGCCCCTGCCAGTCGAATCTGACTGAGCGCCGATCATGGAATTCACCGCTGCGGACATCTTTCAGCACTCACCCTTCGGCGATATCTTAAATTCACTGAAGCATCTCTCGCTATCCAGAGAGCCCTGGCCGAACTACGGCCAGGATGGCTGGGACGCGGACGACGAAGAAATTCAGGGCCCACCCACCACCCACTTCATAGCCACCGTCGACGATCTAACCGACGTACTCGACTACGACTCCGAAGACATCGACGGTATGGACGACGATGCCAGAGACTATCAAGAACCAGTGCCTACAGGACACTGGAAGACCACCTCGTCATACGACATATATATGGTGGACACCCCAAAAAATGGGGACGGCGAAGAAGCAACAGAGGCCGATTCCTTAAAGAAACAGTCCAAGCGCCGGCATCAGCGGCGCCGCTCTAAATCCCGCCACAGCAAGAATAGAGATTCCGGCACAGGAGATAATAACACCCCAGAAAGTGCCGAAGACAATCCCCTCCAGCACGATCCAGCGCAGGAGGAGGCAGAAGCAAGCCCTCACGAGAGGGCGGCAGACGAAGAGGTCGAGGATGATAATTACTTACCTCCCTCCGGAGACGAGGCAAGCCTCGACGACGACGAATTCGTCGTGCCTGAGGATCCCGTCGAACAAGAGCGTTTCAGACGCAGGCTAATGGCCACGACAAACAGCCTAAAGAAAAACCAGCAACAACTTCAAGCTGATCAAGACCTACTGACCGACAGATGGACCGAGGTCCTTGCGGCCGAAGAGTATGAACTCGAACGCCCCTCCAAAAGTTACCCAAAACGCAAGTTGCTCCCCCGACTAGAGGAGGAAGCATACAAACCTGCATCACCAGCGCACAATACGGCAGACCAACCACCTCGTGGCCGCGACAGAGGGGCACGCAAGCCCTCCACCAAAACCGTACCCCGACATCGCTCAAAAAGCATGAAGCCACGGGGGAACGGGCCGGACTTGCGGGATATATTGGAGGACAAGGCAAGACAATCCAGATCTATCTATGGATCACGTGGGAGCCCCAAGACCCACGACGAATACCGTCGCGTCGGATACAACTACTCCGGTCGGGCCGAACATAGCAGACAACGCTCTCTCGAGCTACGTCGCGATATTGCTCAATAGATAGGCGCCGCACACCCACTATGCTTCACTGACAAAGTAATGGATCATCAAATCCCTGAAGGGTTTAAACCCGTTAATATCGAATCCTACGATGGCACAACAGACCCCGCGGTTTGGATTGAGGATTATCTCCTCCATATACATATGGCCCGCGGCGACGATCTTCACGCCATCAAATATCTCCCGCTCAAGCTTAAAGGACCAGCTCGGCATTGGCTTAACAGCCTGCCCGCAGAGTCAATTGGATGCTGGGAAGACCTGGAAGCCGCATTCCTCGACAACTTCCAGGGCACGTATGTGCGACCACCGGACGCAGATGACCTAAGCCACATAATCTAGCAGCCAGACGAATCGGCATGGCAATTCTGGACACGGTTCTTAACAAAGAAAAATCAAATCACCGACTGTCCGGATGCAGAGGCCCTCGCTGCCTTCAAACATAACATCCGCGATGAGTGGTTGGCCCGGCACCTAGGACAGGAAAAGCCGAAATCCATGGCAGCCCTCACATCACTCATGACTCGCTTCTGTGCGGGAGAGGATAGCTGGCTAGCTCGCAGCAACAACCTCAGCAAAAACGCTGGCAGTCCGGATACCAAGGACCGCAATGGCAGGTCGCGTCAAAACAAAAACAAACGCCGCATTAACGGCGACAACAATGAGGATACGACAGTCAACGCCGGATTCCGAGGCTCCAAGCCCGGTCAACGGAAGAAGCCATTCAAAAGAACCACTCCGGGCCCATCCAATTTGGACCGAGTACTCGACCGCTCCTGTCAAATACATGGAACCCCCGAAAAGCCAGCTAACCACACCAACAGATATTGTTGGGTATTCAAGAAGGCAGGCAAATTAATCACCGAAAACAATGACAAGGGGCTACACAGCGATGACGAGGAACAGACCCGGCCGCCGAACAACAGAGGACAAAAGGGATTCCCCCCTCAAGTTTGGACGGTAAACATGATATACGCAACGCATATCCCCAAGAGGGAGTGGAAGCGTGCACTAAGGGACATATACGCGATGGAGCCAGTCGCCCCAAAATTCAATCCATGGTCCTCTTGCCCGATCACTTTCGATCGAAGAGACCATCCGACCAGTATCCGCCATGGCGGATTCGCCGCATTGGTTTTAGACCCAATCGTCGATGAATTTCACCCCACGAGAGTCCTGATGGACGGCGGCAGTAGCCTGAACCTGCTTTATCAGGATACAGTGCGCAAGATGGGCATAGACCCTTCAAGGATTAAACCTACAAAGACAACCTTCAAAGGCGTCATACCAGGTGTCGAGGCCAGTTATACAGGCTCAGTCACACTGGAAGTGGTCTTCGGATCCCCGGATAATTTCTGAAGCGAGGAGTTAATCTTCAACATAGTCCCGTTCCGCAGTGGCTATCACGCTCTGCTCGGACGAACCGTGTTTGCAAAATTCAACGCGGTGCCGCATTATGCATACCTTAAGCTCAAGATGCCAGGCCCTCGTGGAGTCATCACGGTCAATGGAAACATGGAACGCTCCCTTCAAACGGAGGAACATACAGCGGCTCTCGCGGCAGAAGTACAGAGCAGCCTTTTAAGGCAACTTTCGAGTCCGGCCGTTAAATGATCGGACACGGCCAAACGCGCCCGGAGCAACATCAACCAAGACCACCTGGAACGTTCCGAGCACGCGTAGCAATGCAGCCTCAACCCCAGCCCTCGCACAATTGTAAGACAAACTCTCTGCGTACATAATTACGCCCTGGAGATACCATGGGCATAGGGGGAGAGGCACAACCACAATAGACCCAGAGTGCGGTTCGACCACACCAGGGGCTCCCAAGTGTGTCGCTCTTTTTATCTTTTACTTCTCTCTTCTTTATACAGAACTCTGTCCGGCGGCGAACCTGCCGAACTCATGATGCAACAGCCAGGGAGGGAAAAAGGCCACGACGAACACTCAGGTGGTCTCCATTACGAGCATTAAATTTGTTAAATACACCATTCCGCGGCCTACCCCTGTAGGGAGACGCCTTTAATTCATCCAATCCCCTGCTTTCCGCACTATTTGTATCATTCCGCACTCATAGCAGATCTTCTCGAATAAAATGCAGCACTTTTTGCCCATAATTGCATTACCTTATATATATATATATATGTTCATTTACAACATGTTGCATCCGTACATTTTGGTACGGCCAAATACACCAGGGGCTTATGTTCCCCGCATTATGGTGTGATAAAGTCCGAACACTTTCACAAGTGCGGCACCCCGAACTTATAGCATTATATGAATCGGCTCCGAATCATGTCTTGGGTCAATAGTTGGGTTTGCCCGGCTCCCATGTTTGGCACCTTACGTTCTGTTCTATCGGCTAAGGTAGCACTGGGAGAACCACTGCGATTGCGCCCCGGTTGAGCCGGGTTAACACCTCAGTGGAGAAAGCTAAAACTGACTGTCATGATAAGGCGAGAGACTGGTCGCTGTTCGAGAGGTCCTTTCGGGTCCTTAAAGACCTACGCTGCTTCGAGCGAAGTTCCGGATAATGTCCGACGAAGGCGTGGATAACGCCCCTAATTCGGTCTTCCGAATACTAGGGGCTTCGCCAAAATTTAAAATTATAGAATTCTATGGCTAAGTGAGAGTGTTCAAGCACTATAAGTCCGGTTGCCTTGTTCGTTGTGTCGAGCGCCTCCCTAGATGGACCCAAAAATGGGAACAAGAGTGCTCAAGTTTATCCCGAACACCCCAGCACTCGTGGCATGGGGGCTGAAGCCGACGACTTGCCATCTCTCAGATTTAATAAACGGCCGCATAGAAGGTAATATTTTAAATTAACAAGCATTGCTTAGCGCATATGAACAAAGTTTTCAGCGCACAGGATAACACATTGCGAATTTACTCAATAATTACATCCTTGGGGCACTCATCCGCAATCTTGCGGGCACCCTTCAGGACAGTCTTATAGTACATTTCGGGCGTACGATATTCCTTACCCGCTGGTGGCGCGTCAGTGATTAGCTTCTCCGCATCCAGCTTGCCCCAATGCACCTTTGCGCGGGCAAGGGCCCGACGAGCACCTTCAATACAGGCGGAGCGCTTGATAACCTCCACCCAGGGGCACGCATCCACCAACCGTCGCACGAGGCCGAAGTAGCTCCCAGGCATGGCCTCTCCAGGCCACAGCCGGACTATGAGGCCCTTCATGGCCTGCTCGGCCACCTTGTGGAGCTCGACCAGCTGCTTCAGCTGGTCGCTAGGGGGCACCGAATGGCCGGCCTCAGCATACTGAGACCAGAAGACCTTCTCCATTGAGCTCCCCTCCTCGGCTCGGTAGAATGCGGCGGCATCAGACACGCTGTGAGGCAGATCTGCAAACGCCCCTGGAGAGCTCCGAATTCGGGTAAGTAACACATAATTTACATTCACATGCTTTCTTTGCATGAAAAATGCCTTACCCGCCGCTATCTTCCTCACCAACTCAATCTCCTGAAGGGACTTATGGGCATCGGCCTTGGCAGTCTTGGCACTTTCGAGAGCCGAGGCAAGCTCAGACTCTCGAGTCTTTGAGTCACGCTCCAAACTCTCATGCTTTTCCATGAGAGCCTGGAGCTCTTGCCGAACCACCGCCAACCGCGCCTCCTGCTTTTCTCGCTCTGCCCGTTTCGTGGCCGCATTTCGTTCGGCTGCAGACAAGGCCTCCTTCAGGGTCGCCACCTCGTTCGTGGCCCCTGCAGTACCCATGTTATCCTTGTTATTTTTTGTTGCAACCTAAATCCTTTTATGTAAGGTACAAGTTCAAAGTGGTGTTACTCACCTTCTTTGTCCTGGAGCTGCTTCTTGGCGCGGCCGAGCTCTTGCTTGGACCGCTTGA
Source organism: Triticum aestivum (assembly GCF_018294505.1). Classification (NCBI taxonomy): domain Eukaryota; kingdom Viridiplantae; phylum Streptophyta; class Magnoliopsida; order Poales; family Poaceae; genus Triticum; species Triticum aestivum. The sequence continues at coordinate 405,580,084 of NC_057795.1, forward strand.
GCTCCTGCTTCAAAGCACCGACCTCTGCAGTCAGTGCGGCAGAGGTCAGCAGCGCAGCCTGCAACCCATATTGACATAATTTTTTAGCAACCCTGCGTATATCTTCTTTTTTATTTCAGATCCTCAGTCCGGCTTTTCTTTCCAAACACCGAACCGAGCATCAGGGGCTACTATCTATGCGGTATTACATTGCATATTTTTAACTTCTTACCTCAAAGCCTGATAGAAGGCTACTGCAGGCTTCGGTCAGCCCGCTCTTGGCGAGCTATACCTTCTGAATCACCGCACTCATAATAGTGCGGTGTTCTTCCTCGATGGAAGCGCTCTGGAGCGCCTCCAACAAATTGTCCGGTGCCTCCGGTTGGACGGAAGCCGCTGGCGTCACGGTCTTGCCCTTCGTGCAAAGGGGCCGCCGGCCGGACTCCGGAACCACTGCGGGTTCTGATATGGAGTCCGGCGCAAAGTCCGGGAGGACGCCTTGTGGTGCCTCCGGAGCCTCCTCCTGATGGGTCCCTTCCTAGGATCCCACCTCGGCGTCCTCGGTGTCGCGAGGGGTGGAGGCGGTCGGGATGGAGTCTACATCCGACGGAGCCAACGACCCGCTCGATGAAGCGGGGAGATCATCATTGGCCGGACTACAGGCAGCATGCGGCATCAGAATGACACTATGTGACACAGAAAAAGAAATTATAAAACATTCAGGAATCCGGATACTTACGATCTCGCTGGAGGCCTGGCCCTTGAAGGCCATTCTTCCTCGCCAACGTTGATGTTGGCGGAGCTGTCCGGGGGAATAGTCCTTCCCCTCTTGGACCCTTCGGCCTCCCCTGTTGGGGAAGCCTTCCTCTTCCTCTCTCCCTCCTCTAGGAGAGAGTCCTCTTTCTCCTCCTCGTTTTCGGGGAGGAGTCCGCCCCGGAGTCGTCGGACACCTGAAAACGGGAACTCTTTCGAGCACCCGTGGCCTCCTTCTTGGCCTTATTCTCCGACACCATGTGCGGTGCCGGAACCAGCAGCCTCGCTAGATGGGCGTCTACTGGGTTTTCTGGCATAGGAGCCGGGCAGATAATCTGCTCCGCCTTCCTCATCCAGTCCTGTCAAAGGAAAAGGGGAAATTAAAACCCGCATAGAGTCAAACTATGAAAGGCAAGTGTCCCGTAAAGGGGTAGAATCACTTACCTCGTCGGCTTGGCGCTACGAGCAAAATCCGCGATCTTCAGTCGCGGATGCGGGGGCTTCGACGCCCTTAAATAGCACCCTCCAGGCGCCTTCGTACGTCATGTCAAAGAGCCCGCTCAGTGCCTGGTGCTGTTCCAGATTGAACTCCCACAGATTGAATGCCCGCTCTTGGCATGGGAGAATCCGGCGGACGAGCATGACTTGGACCATGTTAACCAGCCTGAGCTTCTTCACCAGCTTCTGGATACAGGCTTGGAGTCCCGTCAGCTCCTCCGAACTACCCCACAGCAAGCCCTTCTCTTTCCAGGAGGTGAGCTGCATGGGGATACCAGATCTGAACTCGAGAGCCGCCGCCCACTTAGGGTCGCGCGGCTCGGTGATATAGAACCACCCCGATTGCCACCCCTTGACGGATTCCACGAAGGCCGCTTCGAACCAAAGGACGTTGGGCATCTTGCCCAACATGGCGCCTCCGCACTCCGCTTGAGTGCCCTTCACTACCTTCGGCTTAACATTGAAGGTCTTGAGCCACAAGCTGAAGTGGGGCTGGATGCAGAGGAAGGCCTCGCGCACGATGATAAACGCGAGATGTTGAGGATGAAGTTCGGCGCCAGATCATGGAAATCCAGGCCGTAGTAGAACATGAGCCCCCGGACAAAGGGGTGAAGTGGAAAACCCAGTCCGCAGAGGAAGTGGGGAAGGAAAACGACCCTCTCATGGGGCCTGGGGTGGGGATGAGCTGCCCCTCGTCGGGCAGCCGGTGCGCGATGTCGCCGGACAGGTAGCCGGCGCTGCGCAGTCTTTCAATGTGCTCCTCCGTAACGGAGGAGGTCATCCACTTGCCTCCCGCTCCGGACATAACTAGGGAAGGTTGAGATGAGATGTGCGGGCTTGGGCGCTGGAGCTCGAGTGCGCGGAGATGGATAGGCAAAGGAGGAAGAAGGCATAGGTGAAAAGGTGAATCCTTATCCCTTATATGGGCGGGCGAAGTCTACGTGTCCCCCACCGGCCTGGTAAAACTTGCTTATCCCCCAAGCGTCACCATCAATGGCGCGGTTGGGTTACCCATGTCCGTATTGATGAGAATCCCGGATTAAGGGGGAACACGATCTCTGCTTCGACAAGACGTGCCAAGGAAACCGCTTCGCTAAATGCGCTGAGGTGGTAGAGTAAAAAACGATTCAAGTAATGGCTTGGTAGTGGCGTGACGTCATGCCGCAAAAAACGTCAGCAGATTGAACTTGTGTATATATTATTCTCTCTATGGTGGAATGTGGAATTTATTTTGTAGAGCCGGACACTATCCTGGTGTTCACAATCTTCTATCATTCGGAGGAGGAACCCGCCTTGCAATGCCAAGCAATATATGCGCCGGACTTATCATCATTGAAGCCTGGTTCAGGGGCTACTGAGGGAGTCCCGGATTACGGGGTGTCCGGACAGCCGGACTACCATCATCAGCTGAGCTATCATCGGCCGGACTATCATCATCGATCGGACTCCAAGACTATGAAGATACAAGATTGAAGACTTCGTCCCGTGTCCGGATGGGACTTTCCTTGGCGTGGAAGGCAAGCTTGGCGATACGGATACGTAGATCTCCTACCATTGTAACCGACTCTATGTAACCCTAGCCCTCTCCGGTGTCTATATAAACCGGATGGCTCTAGTCCGTAGGACACAACAACAACAATTACAATCATACCATAGGCTAGCTTCTAGGGTTTAGCCTCCTTGATCTCGTGGTAGATCCACTCTTGTAAACATCCACAATATCAATATCAATCAAGCAGGACGTAGGGTTTTACCTCCATCAAGAGGGCCCGAACCTGGGTAAAACATCGTGTCCCTTGCCTCCTGTTACCATCCGCCTAGACGCACAGTTCGGGACCCCCTACCCGAGATCCGCCGGTTTTGACACCGACACTATCCTTGACATTTTTATTGAAACTAAAGATGCAAAACATTAATCTAAATATCAGCAAGCAAATACTAACAAAATAAAATGACGCTCCAAGCAAAACACATATCATGTGGCGAATAAAAATATAGCTCCAAGTAAAGTTACCGATGAACGAAGACGAAAGAGGGGATGCCATCCGGGGGCATCCCCAAGCTTAGGCTTTTGGCTATTCTTGAATATTATCTTGGGGTGCCTTGGGCATCCCCAAGCTTAGGATCTTGCCACTCCTTATTCCATAGTCCATCGAATCTTTACCCAAAACATGAAAACTCCACAACATAAAACTCAACAGAAAACTCGTAAGCTCTGTTAGTATAAGAAAATAAAACCACCACTTAGGTACTGTAATGGACTCATTCTAAATTAATATTAGTGTAATATCTACTGTATTCCAACTTCTCTATGGTTCATACCACTTAATACTAGCCATAGATTCATCAAAATAAGCAAACAACACATAGAAAACGGAATCTGTCAAAAACAGAACAGTCTGTAGTAATCTGTATCAATCGTATACTTCTGGAACTCCAAAAATCCTACAAAATTAGGACATCCTCAGAACGTTGTGTACCAATCTAGGGCAAAAAGAATCATATCAGAAGCACGTTTATGTGAATTACCAAAACTAATTTACTGGGTGAAAAAGTTTCTGATTTTCAGCAGGATCAACACAACTATCACCGTAAGCTATCCTAAAGGTCTTACTTGGCACTTTATTGAAACAAAAGGTATAAAACATGATTATTACAGTAGAATAATCATGTGAACACACAAAAACAGTAAGGATAAATATTGGGTTGTCTCCCAACAAGCGCTTTTCTTTAATGCCTTTCTAGCTAGGCATGATGATGATAATGATGCTCACATAAAAGATAAGAATTGAAACATAACGGGAGCATCATGAAGCATATGACTAGCACATTTAAGTAACCCACTTCCTATGCATAGGGGTTTTGTGAGCAAACAACTTATGGGAACAATAATCAACAAGCATATGAAGGAAAAACAAGCATAACTTCAAAAATTTAAGCACATAGAGAGGAAACTTGACATTATTGCAATTCCTACAAGCATATGTTCCTCCCTCATAATAATTTTCAGTAGCATCATGAATGAATTCAACAATAAAACCAGCACCTAAATCATTCTTTTCATGATCTACAAGCATAGAAAATTTACTACTCTCCATATAAGCAAAATTCTTCTCATCCGGAATAGTGGGAGTATCATAAGAGACTTGAACACTAAAAATTGTTTCCACATTAAAAGAGTAATCTTCAGAAAAAGGGTATTCATAATCATGACAAGATTTGTAAATATAATCATCGCTACTCTTTATAGCATAAGTTTCATCACAATAATCATCATAAGTAGCAACTTTGTTCTCATCATAATCGATTAAAACCTCTCCCAAGATAGTGGAATCACTAAATAAAGTTGACACTCTTCCAAATCCACTTTCATATTTATCACAATAAAATTCAACATCATCCAAAATAGTGGGATCACTACTTCCTAAAGTTGACACTCTTCCAAACCCACTTTCATCAATATAATCATTATAAGTAGGAGGCATGCTATCATCATAACAACTTTCCATATCAAAACTTGGCATGCTAAAAATATCATCTTCATTAAACATAGCATCCCCAAGCTTGGGACAAACATTAATTTCAGCAAATATATTCTCAAATATTGCATCCTTATCAAACATAGCTTCCCCAAGCTTGGGCCCTTTCTTATCATAAGCATAATCACTCTCATCATTAAAAATATGGATAGCACCAATAGTAAAGCAATTATCATCATCACAATGAGTAGTAGGAGCAACGTCATTTGGGAGGGATACCTTTTCATATTATGTGTGGGTTCAACCTTCCTCTTTGAGCTCCTTATTGACGATATTGGTTGAATAGAAAGCTCCTCCTCGTTACCTGATTCATCATAAGAAATAATAGGAGGATATTGGGAAGTCTCTTCCCTTTCATTAGTATTCTCATCATCTTCTATTCGCTTTCTTTTCTTTATGTAATTGGCAATATAAGGATTTTCAATGCAATTCACCGCACAAAACATATAAATATCCTCTAGATCAAAATCAAGAAATCTTAACATTAAATTTTGGAATACCCTCAGTTATATGTTTCATTTCTTCATACCCCAAAAGAAGACTAAGCTCTTTATGATGCCCAAGGGTAATCAAGTTATCATAATTTTTGGACACGATTCGATCATGAAACAATTTGCATTGGAGATTTAAATGACCACGTTCATTGCAAAGTTCTCAAGGGGCACGAAAAATATTGAATCTTTCAGCACAATCATCAAGCCTTTCTTGTAAACCTTTCGTTTTTAAATACTTATGCCTCTGGCAATATCTATTTTCTCTATTTGGTGTGTCCATGCAAACCCATTCTACTCCACAAAAATCAACATGTATATAAGAGACATTTTCATCATAACTAGAGCAATCATCATTAGTACTATGGATATTCAAAGAGTTCATACTAACAACATTGCAATCATGCACATCATTCAAAGATTTAGTACCAAGCATTTTAAAGCATTCTTCTTCTAGCGCTTGAGCACAATTTTCCTTTCCATCAAACTCACGAAAGATATTAAAAAGACGAAGCGTATGAGACAAACTTAAATCCATTTTTTTGTAGTTTTTCTTTTATAAACTAAAATAGTGATAAAACAAGAAACAAAAAGATTTGATTGTAAGATCTAAAGATATACCTTCAAGCACTCACCTCCCCGGCAATGGCGCCAGAAAAGAGCTTGATGTCTACTACGCAACCTTCTTCTTGTAGACGTTGTTGGGCCTACAAGTGCACATGTTTGTAGGACAGTAGCAAATTTCCCTCAAGTGGATGACCTAAGGTTTATCAATCCGTGGGAGGCATAGGATGAAGATGATCCCTCTCAAACAACCCTGCAACCAAATAACAAAGAGTCTCTTGTGTCCCCAACACACCCAAATACAATGGCAAATTGTATAGGTGCACTAGTTCGGCGAAGAGATGGTGATACAAGTGCAATATGGATGGTAGATATAGGTTTTTTTAATCTGAAATAATAAAAACAGCAAGGTAACTAATGATAAAAGTGAGCGTAAACGGTATTGCAATGATAGGAAACAAGGCCTAGGGTTCATACTTTCACTAGTGCAAGTTCTCTCAACAATAATAACATAGATAGATCATATAACAATCCCTCAACATGCAACAAAGAGTCACTCCAAAGCCACTAATAGCGGAGAACAAACGAAGAGATTATGGTAGGGTACGAAACCACCTCAAAGTTATTCTTTTGGATCAATCTATTCAAGAGTTCGTACTAGAATAACACCTTAAGATACAAATCAACCAAAACCCTAATGTCACCTAGATACTCCATTGTCACCTCAAGTATCCGTGGGCATGATTATACGATATGTATCACACAATCTCAGATTCATCCAACCAACACAAAGTACTTCAAAGAGTGCCCCAAAGTTTCTACCGGAGAGTCAAGAAAACGTGTGCCAACCCTTATGCATAGGTTCATGGGCGGAACCCGCAAGTTGGTCATCAAAACATACATCAAGTGGCACGTGATATCCCATTGTCACCACAGATAAACACGGCAAGACATACATCAAGTGTTCTCATCATAAAGACTCAATCCACTAAGATAACTTCAAGAGGGAAACTCAATTCATCACAAGAGAGTAGAGGGGGAGAAACATCATAAGATCCAACTATAATAGCAAAGCTCGCGATACATCAAGATCGTGCCATAGAGAGAACACGAGAGAGAGAGAGAGATCAAACACATAGCTACTGGTACATACCCTCAGCCCCGAGGGTGAACTACTCCCTCATCGTCATGGAGAGCGCCGGTATGATGAAGATGGCCACCGGTGATGGGTTCCCCCTCCGGCAGGGTGCCGAAACGGACTCCCAAGAGGTTTTTGGTGGCTATAGAGGCTTGCGGTGGCAGAACTCCTGATCTATCTTAATATACGATGGTTTTAGGGTACGTAGGGTTATATAGGCGAAAGAAGTCGGTCGGGGGAGCCTCGAGGGGTCCACGAGATAGGGGGCGCGCTCTGTAGGGGGGGGGGCGCCCCCTATCTCCTGGGCTCCTCGAGTATCTTCTGAGTTGACTCCAAGTCTCTAGGATGATAATCTTTTAAAAAATCACGTTGCCGAAGGTTTCATTCCATTTGGACTCCGTTTGATATTCCTTTTCTTCGGAATACTGAAATAGGCAATAAAACAACAATATGGGCTGGCCTCCGGTTAATAGGTTAGTCCCAAAAGTAATATAAAAGTGTATAATAAAGCCCGCAATCATTCAAAACACATAGTAATATAGCATGAATGCTTCATAAAACGTATCACGCTACCATGCCAATCTAGCTAGCAAACCTTGCAGACAAGCAGCTGGACGAAGCTGGCATTCGGGCTGCCGCAACATGGGCTCCGCACCGCCGGCGGTTTCGACCTCGCCTTCTGTCGGCGGCGGTAGCTGCGTCCCATGGCCGAGGATGACTAGGTGGATGGGCCGAAGGTAGGAGGTCACTCGGGGATTTTTGTGCAGACTGACATGTAGGTCCCATAAGTTATAACGCCTGGCCGAATAGAAGGCGTTGACTTAATGGGTGACCTGAGCCCTGTCAGAGGTTAGAGTTAGATTCTAACCCTGAACTAACTCTAACCAAAGTGGTGTTTGGATGGAAGGGTTAGATTGACAACAAATATATCCAAACAGGGCCATGGGTTGAAACGTGCCTATAACGGCACTTTGTAGAGTAGTCGTTTCTTGGTAGGGCTGGTTGGTAAGAGCATGTACAATGGTTGATAAGGTAGTCTTATCTTAAGTCTGCCACGTATGCAAGTGGTAGTAGTTTCTTGGCATTTTAGTGGTTTCTTGCATTATTAGGGGTTTCTTATAAGGAACAATGTATGTACTATTAGCAACAAAAGGCGATTCTAGGATGCGTTGTACTCCAACGAGTACTACTAGTGGTTGCGGGAGTGTATACCTCGTTTTGTGGGTTCGATCCTGGCCGAACGCACGATGGCCTTTTTTTAAATAGTAACTTCGCTACGAGCCAATATTTTACACGAGTAGTTTGAGTTTTGAAGTCAAACGGACGTGCGGCACCACAATCTTGGTGCATTGGATAGCCTAGCCACGTGAACGGGTTTTCCTTCCCAGCATACCATGGCTCGCGTGCTCGCCCTAGCCGCACCTCGCTTGTAGCTTCCTCATCAGCTAGTAGCATATTTAAATTTAAACTAGCGCCTCCCAATTAAGCCCGAGGAGCCGGAAAAGCCTGGCAGGGCATTGGGAACTGTGCAATATGGCTCTGTACGTAAAGTGCTCTACTACTACTCTGTAGCTTGTGGCGTTGCATGCATGGACTTCACTCCATTATCGGCTCTACTATAAAAGAAATTCCTCTTGACGTGTTTTTTTGAAACGGAGGCAAAATCTTTGCTTCATCTCATTCATAAAGAAGGAACTACTAACAAAGTTTGACGAGATCCATTACACCTCCACAAATGGAAGCAAAAAGCCTAGTCCCGCTATATCAAATACTCCCTCCATTCCCTTATGCAAGGCCACTATAAAAAATACATTTTGCATCAATACAAGGCCACCAACAGTAACCGAGGCAAAAATTAATGATGTTTTCTTGTAGTAGCAACTTTTTAATACTTACATGCATGTAGTCATAATGACACTTAGCTACTTCCTTCCCATTCATTTGTTGCATGCTTGTGGCGTATTAATGATCCTAGTTAACGAAAAGAAAAGTTAACTTGCAAAGCAGTCATTAAATTTTATCTTGGTACCTGTAATATGAGTTTGAGGCCTTGTATAAGGGAATGGAGGGAGTAACTCAAATGTTCTGCCCCTGCAGTAACCGTCGCTGATAAACAAGCTGCTAGTGTGTGCGTGAGAGAAGCGGCTGAGTAGGCCAACTACGTGAGAGGAGTGGCTGAATAGAGCACCGGGAGTACCCACTAGGCCACTACACAAGTGTACTTTCCCTGCATTGATAGTACATCTATGGTTCTAGAGAACAGTAGTACCCTCCACTTCCAACTGTAGCTCCTTGGCCCTGAGATTCAAGAGTTCAAAGCTGGTGCACTATACTATAGTAGACTAGAAGTAGAGTACATCGTACTACTAATTGAGAAAAAGTAGTACTAGTACTGCTACAGTACGAGTACGTACCCTACTAGGGAAAACCTTATACACAGAAATTTAGCAACAACGCGGGTCAAAAAAGCGCGCTAGTGCTATATAGCAGTAGCGATTTAAGAGAAACCGCGCTACAGATACAAACTTAGCAGTAGTGCTGGTAGTCGCGAAAGCGCTACTACTAATATTCCCATTGGCAGAATGATAGGCTACGCATAGCAGTAGCGGGCTTAGATGAAACGCGCTACCGCTAGGGCATAATTAGCAGCGCGTTTCCAGGGAAGAGCGCTACTACTAACGGAAATAAAATAAGATGAAAAACAAATAGAAAAGTAAATGAAAATGAAAGAAATAGAAAAAGGAGAAAGGAAAAAATAAAATGTAAAGCAAAATAAACGAAAAAGCAAAAAATCGGAGGAAGGCATAGCAGCAGCGTGTGTTTGTAAGAGGCGCTATAGCTAACGTAGCTGCAGCGCGTGTCCTAGACCCCCGCTATAGAAACAGAAAAGGAAATTAAAAAAGGAAGAAATTTACATAGCTATAGCAGCAGCGCGTTTTGCAAAAACCGCTATAGCTATCTTAGCGATAGCGCGTTTTGCGAAACGCGCTACCGCTAAGTTTGACTTAACCAAAAAACTGTTTCCCCCCGGCCACTTCTCCCCCAAATCCCTCAACCCACCCCGCGCGCCGCCGTCTCCCCGATTCACCATCGCCCCACTTCGCCGCCGACGTCGACGCTACCAGAGCCGTGCACCGTCGACGACACCTAAGCCGCCCCCAACACCACGGAGCCGCGCGGCCTCGTCAACGCCACCGGAGCCGCCGTCGACGCCACCTTCCTCGCCGTCACCGGAGACGCCCCTACCTCCCTCGCCGTCACCGGAGACGCCCCTGCCTCCCTTGCCGTCACCGGAGACGCCCCTGCCTCCCTCGCCACCACTGCCTCCGTCGCCACCACCGGAGCCATCATCTGTAAGCCCCCACCCCTCCTCTCTCTCTCATGCATATAGGTTAGCCAGTTTAATTAGGTTAATTATCTAGGTTAGGGCAAAAATTTAGTTAGGGCTTTGACAGAGAAGTAGTTAGGTTAACTAGTTTAATTAGGTTAATTATCTAGGTTAGTGAAAAAACTTAGTTAGGGCTTTGACAGAGAACTAGTCAGGTTAACTAGTTTAATTAGGTTAATTATCCTGGTTAATTAGTGCAAAAATTTATTTTAGGCTTTGATAGAGAACTAGCTGCGTTAACTAGTTTAATTAGGGTTAATTATCTAGATAAACTAGATTAACTAACTAGGTTAAATAGGTAGGTTAATTAGGTTCATTGGATTAACAAGCTAGGTTAAGTAGATTGGCAAAGGTTTTTGATTTTTGAAAAGACCACTATTTTTCAAGGAAAAGAATTTAGGCAAATTTTATTTTTCATTGAAGTGGTCATGTTATATCTTTTCATTGAAGTTGTTCGATTGTGCCCAAGTGGCTTTGTTGTTTCCAGGGAATGATGCTGAGTGGCCTATGTGTTGCCGGAATGTTGATTCATTTCTGTTCCAGCAAATTTCAGGTTCTCGATTTGTCCACTTTTTAGCAAAGGTCATGCCGAAATTTCCCGTGAATTTCGGCATGACTTGTGCTACAAACTAGGATATATCGAGTGCCCGGGATTTGCCGCACCAGGAAGGAGTCAACATTCCTGCAAAACAGTAGTCCTTTTTTATGTCATTATTCATTTTATTAGGTTTAGAATTAATTGACTAGATTTAATCATAGGAAACATGGCTAGCAACGATGAAGGACAGGGTTCTGGTGATTGCGACGACGTCTACCGGGCGGTAGACGAATTTTTTAGCCTTACCGATGATCAACAGATGTTCTTGCTGGGCCCACGCGTGGCATCAGGGACTGAGACCGACACACAGACCAGTGTTGAGACCGACATGCAGACCGGTGCTGAGACTGAGACCGGCGCTGAGATTCAGACCGGCATCGAGACCGGCGCTGAGATCGGTGCTGCCTCGGGGAGCAGAGCCGGTGTAGAACCGAAAGCAAAGAGGCAACAGGTTCCTAACAAACTCAGGACTACTAGAATGGTGGTCACGGAGGTGGACGACGGTAATTTTGAGCCAAAGGCGCCCGAGGAAGCGCGCGCGTGCTACGGCAATCAAATAGGCTGCATCATACGGACAACCGCCACCGTCAACGATGAGAATCTAAAGAAGATAGAAAATATGAGGAGCTCCCTCCTAAAGAAGTTTCACCAGATATTCTTGTTCCCGGGCCGGAATGAGAAGGATTATGAAGATCCAGACAAGGACCCGACAATGAAGAAGATAAACAAACACGCCATGACCAAGTTTAGCAACGCGTTGGCCGCCTGGAAAAATCGAGTGAAAGCAAAGATCAACGACGGGGAACCCTACTCCGAGATTGTAAAGGATAGTCCGACAATCACGGAAGAGCAGTTTCAAATATTCAAGGAGGCTTGCGAGGCCGAAGCTGCCAAAGAAAAGTCTAAGTACATGAAGGGGCTTCAAAAGAGGAACATTGGGACCCACCACCTCGGAAGCCGTGGTTACGGCGGAAAGAGGTCCAAATGGGCCAAGGAGGACGTGGAAGCCGCGAGTCTGGGCATCCCAGACCCCTTGGCGGATTTCACCGTCCCGCAGGAGCGTGACGTCCTGAGGGCCCGGCACCGTTGGGACCCAGTGAAGAAGGTTTACGAGACAACACCGGTCATTATGGAGTTCATGAGACTGCTGGTAATTTTAGTTTCTGATCAATTCGACTGCACACGTTAGTCATATTTGTAAACGATCCTTGTGCCTTTTGCAGAGAGAGCAGCACCAGATTGTGGCCGAAAGCGACTCGCCGTCTAAGGCATTGGCGAGGCCCAAGTGGGACACTCCATTCAACCGGGCGTTGAACATATTGAAACAATAACCGGTGGATACTCGACCGTCGTATGGACGCGTGCACGGTGTCGGAGACGGCGCCACGTGGAAGAAGTACTACCATGAGACCACGGAGGAGAAAAAGGAAAGACGGAGGTTAACTGAAGAGAGCATCGACAAGAAGGTTGAGATTGCGGTTGAGAAGAAATCATCTCAGACAATCGCAACAGCGGTAGCTGCCGCAAAACAGGCGATTGCAGATATATCTACTTCCTTGGTGACGGGCGTTTACACTTGGACAAGGCAAAATCTAGAAAAAAATGCACAGGACTTTCCCCTTGCTGACTTCTTGGCCGCACCTGCTCCTGCACCAGCTCCCGCACCTGCTCCCGCACCGGCTCCCGCACCTGCTCCCGCACCGGCTCCCGCACCGGCTCCAGCACCGGACGTGCTCGGTGGTGCCTCCTCTTTGGCTGAGCTCGACGCCCTCACGGTATCTGCCACACCGGACCCCTTCAATATAAATGTATAATCTCCCGTTTTCATTGCCTTTCAGATGTCTCACGTCGTAGACTTCTCTTTGCAGGCCGACGAAACCCCGTGCACCATATTGTACACCATCGGCGAACAGAAGGTGGACGTGGGGAAGGGGACGATAATGGAGCCGAAGGAACCATTGTTCCACAGCCGGTCGATCCCCTCGAACATCTTCAAGGTTTCCGTGGCCAGTGTCAAACCGGGCCACGAGAATTTGCCTCCTCTAATACTAGTGGGGGATGACGACGAGACCCCGCGGTGGCTTGGTGATTGTTGCAATGGGTGGGTCCTGTTGTGGCCAAAGAGTCTGCTTCGTCTGGAGGCGCCGGGAGCACACCCACGAGCACGCAGCCTCAGCAAGGTATGAACATCAACACCCCACCTACCCAATTAGCGTCGGGTACTGTGTTGGGTGATAGCGGACGGGGTAAGCAGGTGGCTCCATTAGTCGCTGATGACGTCGCCATGGATGAGGATGAGGATGACAATGGCGCTGAACAGTATGTCTATACTGGCGCCTCCTCAGAGTTTGAGCATCATGAGTCGGTGCCTGAATTACCGTCTCAACATATTATTGACGACAATCCGGTGGTAAAGAAGCCTAGGGAGAGAGCGAGGAAAGGCAAAAAAGCTGATTCTACGATCCAGCCGCCTCGGCTTCAGGACCGCGTAGATATCCCCGATGCTGATAAATGGCATATCCCCGGTCGACCAATCCTACCTGAAACAGCGCTACGGGCCAGATTCGGCGATCTAAGGAGACTTCATGACGATGTGCTGCGGGTAGAGAAAGGCCTCATTGCCTCGAAAGATGCAGGATACCCACTCTACGTGGTTAACGTTCCACGGCAAATGTCGTACGTCGATGGCTTCCCCGCGGAAAAGTTCTTCCTCCGATTCGATTACATATTCGACATGTTTCACGTGAAGAAGCTGGATTTTACGTTTGTCCGCCTTTATGCCTTGCACATGAACTACATCATTGGGGTTGAGCAGATACGTTTTATCTGTGTCGCTAGCCTATACTACATGCACGAGGGCTTCTTGGGAGTCTGTGCACAGCATCGTGAATACGTGAGGGATTACATCGTCAGTTTCATGCTCGCCAATAAAGAGAAGGAGGCAATTCTCGTGCCTTATCATCCCGTGTAAGTCATCCGCGCTGCTATCCTTCCTTCGATTTCAATAATTCATTTGCATGGTGGAGGCTAATTAATTTGAGGTGTACTTATTTTGCGCAGCGGCGGGCGCGCCGTCCTCATCATCCTCTACCCCCGATTCTCCCACGCTCTTTACTTGGACTCGTCGAAGAACATTCACAAAAAGGATTACACCCACATCAAAGATGTTGTCGGCAGTGCTATGTTTTACTACCAAGCAAGGGGTGGAGAGGTTAGGGACAAGAAGAGAAGGGGCGACAGGGCCTCCTTCAGCCATAAGACCGACTTCTGCTGCATCCAGCAACCGAACGATTCTCTTAATGATGGATTCTATGTCCTACACCACATGCTGGAGTACAGACGGGATCACCAGAACCTTCACATGGCACCTAGATCTGGCGATGCCCATATTTTGCAATGGGCAAAGGACATAGGAGATATCGAGGATCATCAACTTCGAGCTGAGTTCTATAACATCCAGCGCAAACTTGCCCAAATCATCATGAATGAGGTCGTCAGAAAAACAGGGATGTTCCATGCAGAAGGACAAATGTCGCGGGAAGACGTCCGAACATGGATAGCCTCTCAGCGTCTCGACATGAAGCCTTTCACTAAGCTCGATGACTATCTCCCTGACATGGATGGATGGCACGACATGATGGAGTGATTGTCGATATATGACAATGTGTCCGTTTAGTCCATACTTTCTTTTATGACAAAACTTTGAGTTATGCATGGTGAAACTTTATTTGTGATGTAATTAAACAGTCCTCCTCCTCGACTAGCGAAAATCACTCTAGTTAGGTCATTTTGGGTACGATGAACTTTGTTATTTATGCTTATGATATGTTGTTTCTATTTTTGCCAAGTCTGTCTCCCTCTGTTGCTCAACTATATATGTTGCATATCATCGACTCATGTGACGATGCAGGTGCATAGATCATAGATGGCGAAGAAGTGCTACGCCAGGAGTATATATACGACAAGTGGCCGGAGTGTCAGGCCCAGGTGTACCGGTTTTCGGTTTCCGAGCGACACGCAGTACTTAGTTTAGGTTCACGCTAATGCGAGAGAGGGATACGAACTCATGTACTCAAAGTGATAGCTATTCTCGCGTATATCATTGTTTAGATGGATGACGATGTATTTGCAAGTAATCGGGACTTGTATCGCTATTTTCGAGATTGATGACGAGAGACCACTTTGTGTTGGATGATGATTATGATGATGACATGATTTGATGAGACTAATTGTATGTATATGCTATGATTACATTTGTATGTGGATGATATGCTAAAGATTATTGTATAAAGCCTATTCAAATACAAAACAAATAAAAAACAAATATGCAGGAAAAAAACTAATAAAACTAGTAGTAGCGAGGGGGGGGGGAATTTAGCAGTAGCGCCGACTTACCAGTAGCGCTTCCTGCTGAAAAGCGCTGCAGATAATATCAGTAGCGCCGTTTTCCAAAGAGCGCTACAACTATTCATCAGTAGCAGTAGCGTGGGTCAACAGGCGCTACTGCTATACGTTAGCTGTAGCGCCTTATTAGTAGCGCCGGTACCCGCGCTACTGAGAGGGCCAAAACCCGCGCTGCTGCTAGGCTTTTCCCTAGTAGTGGTACTCCTCCGTCACATAATGTAAGACGTTTTTTGACACTAGTTGGCGTGTACAAAAAATAGCAAAAACAGACCCAAAATTTCTTAATCCACGCCAAAAACTACTACCTAGTGCCAAAAATTTCTTACTAGTGCTATTATTTACAGTATAATGCAATCCCATAACGTTCCATAATGCTAGTACTAGTAGTAAATAGTAGCCTCACCCCTTCGCTAAGGAACGATCTACAGTTGGAAGGGACGAGGCCCTGCGGTTACTACGCTCTTATCTCCTCCTCGCCAGTTCCCCTCCCCCCGATGAGAAGGTAGTTCGTTGCTACTCCTATGGATTCGCCAAGCGGTTCTCCTCCTCGTCGGGGCTGGGAGACCTTGGACGACGATCCTCTGGGAGAAATCGCACGCCGCTCTGACGTCCTCACCGCCGCAAGACTCGGTGCTTCCTGCACCAACTTTTTCAAGATGGTGCTTAAATAGGCTTGGTAAAAGGCCATGCTTGTTGGTCTTCCATGCGTCCTCGAGGAGAAGGTTCTTCTATGGGACAATCCTTCGAACAGTCCACTGCTCCCTGGCCATGGTTGCACGTTGACTCAGCTAGAGTTGCCAACATTGAGAGGTAGTCGGATTTTGTCCGATGAGTAGGTCAGTAATGGATTTGATCATGTAGTACTTAGTTATTCCATTTACATCCCGTAATTTTTTCGCTGCCCACCGTCTTATATATAGGTCTGGGTCGGTCCCAACGAAGAATGGCTTGCATACCTCCGGCCGGATACCACCATAATTTTGCACAACATCCACAGCAGTGCGGCCGTCCTGGTAGACCCCTTCTCCACCATTGGGATCGGCCTTCCGGACTGGCTAGGCTTGAATACGTATGATGATGCCTACATGAGATTGAAGAAGATAGCAATTGCGGACCCGCCGACAAAGCGACGCGGCTACGACGATTACTATCTCGTCACGGTGTTCGACATAAGGATTGCCATCAATGCAAGAGGCATTAACGGCAGAGGCTGGCGCATGTTGGCGGCGACAGATTTGTACCCCTACACGTTTGAAGACGTTGTGCGCCATCTAGGCTGCATCTTCGTGGTGGCAAGCCAGGGGACTTGTTTCATCTGGTTGCCATCCTACGGTATGGGAGATTACAAACGGAATGCACAAACCATCATTTGCATTCGTAACAGTACTCCATTATTTTGCAGGGACCAGTCATCCCCCGATCAAAATAAGATCGCCGATCCTCGATGTGCATTTGCGTCCGCGATTCGCTCTAACCTGGAACCTTGTAGCTGACTTTGGCATATTGGGATCAACTATCTTAGCAGTCGTTACCCATGGTACCACTGATGTGCAACATGGTCACACAATCTACCATGATAGGACCATCACCATCTACCCAAGTATTCCATTTTTTAACCCTCTCACCTTCTCTTTCATTGTTGTACTAGTAGTATACTTAGTAGTACTAGTAGGAGTACTTTTTACCTTGGAGGACGCGTATAGCTAGCTAGGCCCTTGAAGACTTGAACCCACCAGATGCCACCATTTTTGTTTTTCCATGTCTTACTATCTCATCCTTGTAGCCAAGAGTGGCTATATATAATAAGCCGGCTATTTTACTTCCTCTATACCGGAGTAGTACTATTTGCTGCACAGTATTACTGACCACCATATTTGAGCACAACATTATTATGCATGGACCTTGACTATGTATGTCACCGTGTATCCAGATATGAGATTCCGCATGTACCAGATGAACGGCGCCGAGTTCGACCCCCGTGATGCTACGTGGGTGCTGAGGAACACTCTTGGAGAGTACTCGCTTTTCATCGGGGACAACTACCCCATTGTGAAGCAGATGCCACCTTCCATGCACGACATGGAAGGCCTGCCGTTCATGAAGCATGGTTGTGTCTTCAGTGCACACCGCCAGATGAACGACATGATGGGACACGCTATCCCTGATTTATGCCGCTTCATCTTGGATGAGTCTCCATCATGTGGAACCGGACTAGAAAGCTGCGACAATGATTCCCGTTGCCCACCGCTATGGATCGTGCCATCCATGAAGAACACCTGGGACTGGAACCTGGAGGAGGACATGTAGCCCATCTATAACGTGTAAGTGGAGTACGGTAATTGTGAACAGTAGCGCTGTGAATATATGTAGACTAGTCATGCACAAATTTATCACATGAATTGGAGATGAACTTGTGAGGCATATTGGCATTTGTCCTTTAGAATTTATTACTAGTAAATGTGTTATGTGTACGTGCAACTTGTGTGGTTGTTGCACGGGCTCCAACATGCTCTTTGAGAAAAAAAGGTGGCACAGCTTTGGATATACGTGACGTGGCGGCATCATACAGTAGCATCATTCGCTATAGTTGTAGTACACTCCTACTAGGACGACAACTCCTATAAAACCTTGCGCTTGGCTCTTTGCCTCTTCGGGTGGTTCAACAGTTCATACTCGTGTGAACCTTGCACTTGGCTCTTCGCCTCTTCGGAAGGTCCAACAATGATGATACTACAGTACAATATGCTTCTGGCAATCTGACACCGATTGAACTGCTGCACGTCCACCGCGAGGGCGAGGGCCAGGGAGAGGGAGAGAAAGGGCGCTGTAGTCAAAACCCTCTCCTCGTCCTGTGAACCACTGCGCATGTGGGGGAGGGAGAGTCATAGTAAGAAAGCTTCTCCTCATTCGGCGAGTTGACGGGACACATCAAAGCAGTACTAGTACTAGTAGTCCATACTGCATCCTTTCCGATTAATATGGCTTAATTTGAAATGAGAAAAATACACTGGCGGTGAACGTATGTAACAATACGCTCTTTACGGACACTGGCGGTCCAACCCTTGCGCGCGAACCACCCTGGCTGTGTATGTGAGTGCATGCATGTGTACCCCCTCGGTCTTCTAACAAAGATTGTACATCGGCTATAAAACATAGAGTGTAGTACATGATGTACATCTACACTTCCAATGCATTTAGCCTTTAATCTAAATTGATATTGATTGACTAATGCACCAACTTGTGCTCTAGGTATAGGCTACATGTCTATCCTTAATTACAACATGCAATGGCCTTCATTTAATCTTCTTCTCTCAATGGTCGCATGCACACATAAGTCTGCTACTTTTGGGTGTTAATTATGCCCTGGTCAATGTGTAAATCTCTAAATGTATAGTCTTTCACGGACGTAGGGAGTAGGTTGAGCACTTGAGCGTGAGCGTGTGTATTGCACCGTGTGCTGTGTGTCGCATGGGTGCGTGAGTGTTGCGTGCGTCCATGTGTACGTGTGAGTGTTGCATGTTGCATGCATGCATGCATGCATGGGGCTTACTCCCTCCCATTGACATGTTCATATTTCAAGCTTCCTCTATTCCTCCATATGGTGATACTCCCTCTGTACCCAAATACGGAGTAAAAGCCTCCCTCTGTTCCCATATATGGAGTATTTGTCTTTCTATAGATTTCAACAAGTGACTAGGTATGGAGCAAAATGAGTGAAGTGAGCGTAGAGGCATAGGGATATTGTAGGAAGGAAGTCTTCCCGATCCATTATTCCCCTTCTCGGTCAGAGAGAACTATTCAACTAGTCTTCATAGTGAAGTGATAATACACGCTGCAGCAGATGGGACATGTAATTAATAAGCTGAACCAGTGTGTTGGTGTTACTAAATCGGCCTTACCCAGTACTGCCATCATGTTTGCCAGTAGAACATGCTTCCGCAAATACGCCTACGCACCTCTGTCCTCCATTAACTGACATATGGGCCCTCTTGTGGTAGACCCACATGTCATAGGTGTAACTATTTACACTCCGAAGGAGGTATATCCTGGTAGTAATACTAGTAGAATTGAGATTTAATGCACTTTCTTCCCCGTCTTCCACTCTTCTTCCTCCTCTCTTCTTCTTCCTCCTCTCTTCTTCCTCCTTCTCTCTTCCCCATCGTTGGCCGCACACCATTTACCCCCACTCATGGCTCGCCCGCCCGCGTCATCTTCCTTGGTAGCTCGCTCGTACCATATCCCCCCGCTGACTGCTCGGCCACACGAGGAGAAGCTTCTTTGCTCGCCCGCCCGAATCCACATCCCCGCTGGCTCGCAGGCACCGAAAACCCCAATGGCAGAACCGACTGACACGTAGAGCCGCGATTGGAATTCCCTCCCCGATGTTCTCTTGGAGCAGATCTGTAATTGTATGGACCTACTCAGCACCGTCCGTCTGGCTGCATGCTCGGTGTCTTTGTACCGTCTACTCATCTGCAACCGGCCGACTCTTTTCAAGACACCCTGCTTACTGATGCCCGATCCTCGCCGGTGGCCCAGACACCGACTTGACGATCCTAAAGAGGTTGGCGTGGTGCCCCTCAACATGCTACCACTACCCGTCCACATGTCCTTCATGCGCAGCCACTACTGGGCGGGCATGAAGGCCAACTGGATCATCCTCATCCACCAATCCGGTAGTCCGTGGCGTCTCGTGGATATCTACACCCAGCGGGAGATCACCCTTCCATCGTTGGATATCGCCGGCATCGAGCCTCACGGCCCACTGGACACTCCTGCCTACTACGCACGAGATGCCTCAGGCTTTTGGCTCGACCTCTGTTTGCTGAAAGTTGTAATCTGTGAAGTGCCCACACCATCAGAAGACTACATGGATTACAAGTTGATTGCCTTGTTCAACATGGGATTAGTCTATCTGGAATCCGGTCGCCGTACATGGTTATGGGTCATCATCAATCCTGTTGAGGCAACATTTCTGTCTGATGCTATAGTGCATGATGGCATCGTTTACGAGGTCGATGCACAGATTGGCTGCCTATACTAGTGGAATCTATCGTCGTGTAATTGTTCTATCTCATCTCATCTTTACCTTATGAATACGACTGCCTGTTCATTGTTACAAATTTAGAATAGATAGTATGTCTATAACCACATCATTGCTACTCCCTCCGTCCCAAAATAAGTGTCTCAAATTTGTACTAGCTCTAGTACAAAGTTGTACTAAGCTTAAGACCGTTATTTTGGGATGGAGGGAGTATATGTCCCTCTCATTTCCTAGAATTTTATGACCACACATGTTATTGTTAGAGTTGATATGAGAACAATTCGCATCTAATGATTGTTAGAATACATATTATGAGCATAACATCATGATTGCTATATGTTACTCTCGTTTCCAAGATTTTTATAACAACACATGTTATTGTTTAGAGTTGATATGAGAACAGTAGTAGTAAGTGCTATGGTAGAATATGAGTAGGCTCTGTCATAGCTGTTTTCCTCTCATTTTTACATGATGTTTGAACCATGACATATTGCTAGAATATGAAAGCCATTGGCTTATTTTTTTTTAACTTAGGGTATGATTATGGCACGACATTGCAATTCTCTGTCTATGATATGTGTCACTGTTATAATAATCTTAATTCCACACATACTCTGAACATGATTGTTTATTTTTGTCATTTTGGTCTCCAATTTGAATTGTTACAGCAGACGCAAATGCACTGGCCTTCATGATTCCAGGACCTGGAATCATACCAGCCGATGGGTGGTGGTTTATCGCTCGTTCAGCTGACGACGGTCATCTGATGCTCATTCGCACGTACCAAATTGACCAAACCATTACATCAAACCAAATGCAGTACAATGCGTGGGGAGTTCGTGACATTGATGGCTATGGCTGCTTCGTGTTCGAGAAAGATCCCAACTCCGTTGGGCCAGGCGTGCTCAACTTGAGGCGGGTTTACAGCCTCGGTAACAACTCCTTGTTCCTCGGGCTCAATTATCCGATCATCCAACCAATTATCGATCATATCACCGGCAACGATTACACATCATACCATGGGTTTCATGAATCACCATATCCAGAGATTCGTCGACACAGCTCGTTGCCAGATAATCTTCAGTGTGTGAAAGACATCAAGATTCCATGCGATGGATGGCTTTTGCAAACCCGACATGCGGCGATGTGGTTCATGCCAACAGCAAATATGCACAACTTGATTCATGCTGATATCTAGACTGAGCCATGTATTCTGCTGCTGTAGACGATCCTCTTTTGTTGGATATTATGTACTGTTGTTAGTTTGAAGCACTCCTCTGGTTTGAAGGATAGATACCTTCCTGGTATCAAGTGCATCCTAACTCACCTGCGTAGGATGTATTGATAATGATGATAGAGATGCTATGCAGAAGCCATATATATATAGGGCTGGACTATTTTGTTACCCGTAACAAAATATTATTCTGTTACCCTCCGGCCCTATATAGAGACACGATCCTGCGAACCGATCCCCCTCGACCTAGTTTCTTCCAGCTAAGGATGGCAATTTTACCCATGGACATGGATACCCATGGATATCCGACCCGAATGGATAGGATTTGGATATGCTTTTGTACCCATGGGCGATGCCCAAGCCCGATCCGACTACTCATGGATAGGGCATGGATATAATCTTGTACCCATGGGTATACCCAAACCCGACCCGATAGTATTACTTAATGGGGAAAAAATCTGCTATCCCTACACCAATGTCACATGTTCCACTACAATATAACACATTGTTATCTGAAGCATGCAAAAGAAATTGGGCAATCCCCGTTGTCGGTGTCAAAACCGGCGGATCTCGGGTAGGGGGTCCCGAACTGTGCGTCTAGGCGGATGGTAAAAGGAGACAAGGGACACGATGTTTTTACCCAGGTTCGGGCCCTCTCGGTGGAGGTAAAACCCTACTCCTGCTTGATTAATATTGATGATATGGGTAGTACAAGAGTGGATCTACCACGAGATCAGAGAGGCTAAACCCTAGAAGCTAGCCTATGGTATGATTGTTGTTTGTCCTACGGACTAAAACTCTCTGGTTTATATAGACACCGGAGAGGGCTAGGGTTACACCGAGTCGGTTGCAATGGGAGGAGATCTTCATATCGTATCACCAAGCTTGCCTTCCACGCCAAGGAAAGTCCCATTCGGACACGGGACGGAGTCTTCAATCTTGTATCTTCATAGTCCGGGAGTCTGGCCAAAGGTCATAGTCCGGCCATCCGGACACCCCCTAATCCAGGACTCCCTCAGTAGCCCCTGAACCAGGCTTCAATGACGATGAGTCTGGCGCGCAAATTGTCTTCGGCATTGCAAGGCGGGTTCCTCCTCCGAATACTTCATAGAAGATGTTGAACACCAGGATAGTGTCCGGCTCTGCAAAATAAGCTCCACATGCTGCCATAGAGAGAATAACATTTGCACCAATCTAATCCGCTGACGTATTCCACAGCGTGACATCACACCACGGCCAGGCTTTTATCCATTTTACTATTCCACCTCAGCACGTTTAGCGAGGCGGTTTCCTTGGCACGTCTTGTCAAAGCAGAGATCATGTCCCCTTATTCCGGGATTCTCATCAATACGGGCGTGGGTAACCCAACCGCGCCATTAACGGCGGCACTTGGGAGATAAGCGAGTTTTATTAGGCCGGTGGGGGCTCGTAGTTTTGGCCGCCCATATAAGGGGATAAGGATCTACCCTTTCCGTTCACGTCTTCTTCCTCCTTTTCTTATTCGTCCCTGTGCGCTCGAGCTCCAACGCCCAAGCCCGCACTTCCCACCTCAACCTTCTCCAATCATGTCCGGAGCGGGAGGTAGATGGATGGCCTCCTCCGTCATGGAGAGGCACATCAAAAAGTTGAGGAAGGCCGGATACTTGTCTGACGACATTGCGCACCGGCTTCCAGATGAGGGGCAACTCATCCCCACCCCCAGGCCCCATGAGAGGGTTGTTTTTCTTCCCTATTTCCTCCGCGGACTAGGTTTTCCTCTTCATCCGTTCATCCAGGGGCTCATGTTCTATTACGGCATGGACTTCCACGATCTGGCCCCGAACTTCATCCTCAACATCTCGGCGTTCATCGTCGTGTGCGAGGCCTTTCTCCGCATCCAGCCTCATTTTGGCCTATGGCTGAAGATCTTCAGCGTCAAGCCGAAGGTCGTGGGCGGCCGCCAAGCGGAGTGCGGAGGTGCCATGGTGGGCAAGATAGCCAATGTTACATGGCTCGAAGGTGCCTTCGTAGAGACTATCAAAGGGCGGCAATCGGGGTGGTTCTATATCACCGAGCCGCGTGACCCAGAATGGGCAGCGCCCCCCGAATTCCGATCTGGCATCCCCACATGGCTCACATCTTGGAAAGAGACGGGCCTGTCATGGGGTAATTGGGCGGAAGTGACCGGACTTCAAACCTGCATCAAAGACCTGATCGGCAGGAAGGTTAAACTTGTCACCGTAGTCCAGGTCATGCTCTTCCGTCGGATTCTCCCGTGTCAACGACGGGTTTTTAGCTTGTGGGAGTTCGAGCTGGCCCAGCACCAGACTCTGTCTCGGCTCTTCGACACAAAGCACGAGGATGCCTGGAAGGTGCTATTCAAGAGTTCTGAGGTCCCCCCTCCCGTCACCGAGGATCGCGGATTCTGTGCCAAGCGCCAAGCCAGCGCGGTAAGCTTAATTTTCCCTTTACGGGGTATTTGTTTTTCATAGATTTGATTCTATGCGGGATCTAAACTCCCTCTCTTGCGACAGAACTGGTTGGAGACATCCGGGCAAATGTACTGTCCGGCTCCCTTACCAGAAGACCCAGCGGACGCCCAATTGATAGGGCTGCTAGTTCCGGCACCCCACGTGGTGCTGGAGAAGAAGGCCAAGAAGAAGGCCACGGGGACCCGAAAGAGTTCCCGGCGCCTGGCGGTGTCGGATTCGCCCGACAACCTCGACGCACCCTCTGTATCCGAAGACGAGGAGGAGTAAGAATAAGAAGCCTCTCCCCCTCCAACGGGGGGAGGAAAGAAAAGGAAGGCCACCCCAACTGGGGAGGCTGGAGGGTCCAAGAAGGGGAAGACCCTTCTGCCGGACTATGCCTCCGATGCCGAAGACGGCGGGGAGGAATGGCCATCCAGGGTCAAGCCCCTGGCGAAATCGTAAGTGTCCGATTACCCGAATGAATCATGGCGCTCCTCTATTATTCGGTAATCTCTAACATCGAATTTAATCATGCAGCCCGCCCAGAGCTCAGCTCGGCGATTCGTCGAGCGGCTCCCTGAATTCGTCGGATGTGAACAGTGCTTCACTTCCGATGGCCTCCTCCCCTCTCCCTGCGGATGACGCCGAGGTGGGGTCCCGAAGGGGACCGAACCAGGAGGAGGTGGTCCTGGAGGCGCCTCAAGGCGACCTCCCGGATTCCAAGCCAAAAGGGGGTAAAGCCCCTGAGGGGTCTAAGTCCGGCCCCGGGCCGGACACTGCTCCGGAACCACGAACGGTTCCAGAGTCCGACATGCGGCGCCTTCACAAGAAGGGCGAGCCTTCGATGCCGGCGGCCTCCGTCCATCCGGAGGCGCCGAACAATTTGCTGGAGGCGCTTAACGGTGCCTCCATCGACGAGGAACACCGCACTGTTATGAGTGCGGTGATTCAAAAGGTTCAGTCCACCAAAAGCGGGCTGACAGAAGCCTGTACAAGTATGTTAACAGGCTTTGAGGTATGTGTTAAAAAACATATAAAAAATGTTACGGCATAGACAGTATCCCCTGATGCTCAGTTCGGCGTTCGGAAAGAAAAGCCGAGCTGAGGATCTAAAAAGATATACGCAGGAGTCTAATAAAAATATGTCAATATGGGAATGCAGGCTGCGCTGCTGACCTCTGCCGCACTGACTGCGGAGGTCAATGCCTTGAGGGAGAACCTCGAGCGTTCTGAGAACGAGCTCAGTCGTGCCAAGAAGCAGCTCGAGGACAAGGAGGGTATGTAATACCGCATGTAAATGTATATAGAAATACTTGGTTGCAAATAATGACATGACCAACTTAAATGTTGCAGGGGCCACCGCCGAGGTGGCGACCCTGAAGGAGGCGGTCTCCAAGGCCGAAAACAGTGCGGCCCTGGAGCGCACCGAGCGAGAGAAGCAGGAGGCGCGGGTGGCGGAGGTGCGGCAAGATCTCCAGGCTCTCGTGGAAAAACACGAGAGTTTGGAGAGTGACTCGAAGACTCAAGAGTCCGAGCTTGCCTTGGCTCTTGAGAGTGCCAAAAACGCTAAGGCCGAAGCCTAGAAGGCCCTCCAGGAGATCGAGGCGATGAAGAAGATAGCGGCGGGTAAGGCATTCTTTATGCAAAGCAAGAATATAAAAGTTAATTATCTGCTACTTACCCGAATCCAGAGCTCTCCAGGAGCGTTCGCCGATCTGCCCCGTAGTGTGTCTGATGCCGCCGCATACTAACGAGCCGAAGAGGGGAGCTCGATGGAAAAAGTGTTCTGGTCTCAGTATGCTGAGGCCGAACATCTGGTGCCCCTGAGCGACCAGCTGAAGCAGCTGGTCGAGCTCCACAAGGTGGCCGAACATGCCATGAAGGGCCTCATAGCTTGACTGTGGCCTGGAGAAGCCATGCCTGGGAGCTACTTCGGTCTGGTGCGGCGGCTGGTGGACGCGTGTCCATGGATTGAGGTCGTCAAGTGCTCCGTCTGTATCGAAGGTGCCCGTCAGGCCCTTGCCCGTGCTAAAGTGCACTGGGGCAAGCTGGACACTGAGAAGCTTTTGACGGACGCGCCACCGCCGGGCAAGGAGTATCGCACGCCCGAGATGTATTATAAGGGCGTCCTAAAGGGTGCTCACCGTATAGCGGACGAATGCTCCAAAGATGTAATATTTGAGTAGGCTCGCATCTGTTATCCTGTACGATGAAAACTTTGTTGATATGCGTTAAGCAACGCTTGTTAATTTAAAATATTACCTTCTGTGCGGCCATTTATCAAATCTGAGAGATGCAAGTCGTCGGCTTCGACCCCCATGCCACGAGTGCTGGGGTGTTCGAGATAAACCTGAGCGCTCTTGTTCCC
The DNA here is from genome assembly GCF_018294505.1 of Triticum aestivum. Classification (NCBI taxonomy): domain Eukaryota; kingdom Viridiplantae; phylum Streptophyta; class Magnoliopsida; order Poales; family Poaceae; genus Triticum; species Triticum aestivum. Next base: position 405,606,532 of record NC_057795.1, read on the forward strand.
ATTCTTGGGTCCATCTAGGGAGGCGCTCAGCACAACGAACCAGGCCGTCGGACTTATAATGCTTTATCACTCTCACTTAGCCATAGAATTCTATAAATTTAAATTTTGGCGAAGCCCCTAGTATTCGAAAGACTGAGTTCGGGGCGCTATCCACGCCTAGGCCGGATAAGTCCGGTTCCTCGCTCTAAGCGGCATAAGTCTTTAAGGACTCGAAAAACCTCGCGAACAACGACCGGTCTCGCGCACTATCATGACGATCAGTTTTAGCTTTCTCTACTGAGGTGTTAACCCAGCTCAACTGGGGCACAATCGCAGTAGTTCTCCCAGCGCTACCTTAGCCAACATTGCGGAACGTAAGGTACCAAAACATGGGAGCCGGGCAAACCCAACTATTGACCAAAGACATGATTCGGAGCCGATGCATATAGTGCTATAAGTTCGGGGTGCCGCACTCATGAGAGTGTTCGGTCTTCTCACACCATGTTATGGGGTGCTTAAGCCCCTGGTGTATTGGCCGTACCAAAGTGTACGGTTGCAGGATGTCATGACTGAACATATTTGTATATATAAAAAATAAATGAGTACAATAATAGATAAGAGCTATGTATTGTTTATTAAAAAAGGGCTGCTGCGAAAGCAGAACGGTACAAGTAGTGCGATAAGCAAGAGATGGGATTATTTGACATGTCCCCCTCCTAGGGGCAAGCTGCGGGATTTTAAGTAAAACAGGTATTAATCTCGTTATAGAGACCACCTGGACATTTGACGCGGCTTGTTTTCTCCCTGGCTGTTGCATCGTATGTTCGGCGAGTGTGTTACCGGACAGGCCTTCCGAATAGTTGGGTCCTTAAAGTGTATAAAAGGAAACGGCGGAATAGGGAGCCCCTTAGTGTGGTTGAGCCGCATTCTGGGCGTGCCGTAGTTGTGCCCCTCCCCTTATGCCCATGGTATCTCTAAGGCGTAATTATGTACGCGTGGTACCGATATCACCATCTGGCGAGGGCTGGGGTTGGGGCCGCATTGCTATGCTTGCTCGAAACGTGCCAGCCGGATTTGTTGTAGGTTACTTCGGGCTCGCTTGACGTTGTCCGGATGTTTGACACCTGGGTTGGAGGATTGCCTTGAGAGGCTACTGTACTTCCGCCGCCAGGGCCGCCGTGTGCTCCTCCATTCGGAGAGAGCGTTCGGTTATTCCATTTACCGTGATGACTCCGTGAGGTCCTGGCATTTTGAGCTTGAGATATGCGTAGTGTGGCACCGCATTGAATTTTGCAAATGCGGTTCGTCCGAGCTGGGCGTGATAACCACTCGGAATGGGACCATGTCAAAGATTAACTCTTTGCTTCGGAAATTGTACGGGGATCCGAAGACCACTTCGAGTGTAACCGAGCCTATACAGCTGGCTTCTACACCTGGTATGACGCCTTTAAAGGTTGTCTTTGTGGGTTTAATCCTTGAGGGATCGATACCCATTTTTCGCACTGTATCCTGATAAAGCAGGTTCAGGCTGCTGCCGCCGTCCATTAGGACTCTGGTGAGGTGAAATCCGTCGATAATTGGGTCTAGGACCAATGCGGCGAATCCGCCGTGACGGATGCTAGTGGGGTGGTCCCTTCGATCAAAAGTAATCGGGCAGGAGGACCATGGGTTGAACTTTGGGGCGACTGGCTCCAACACATAGACGTCCTTGAGAGCATGCTTCCGCTCCCTTTTGGGGATGTGGGTTGCGTATATCATGTTCACCGTCCGCACTTGCGGGGGGAATCCCTTCTGTCCTTTGTTGTTCGGCGGCCGGGGCTCCTCCTCGTCATCGCTACACAGCCCCTTGTCTCTGGTTTCGACACTTAACTTGCCTGCCTGCTTGAACACCCAACAATCCCTGTTGGTGTGGTTGGCTGGTTGTTCGGGGGTGCCGTGTATCTGGCACGAGCGGTCGAGTATCCGGTCTAAGTTGGATGGGCCTGGAGGGTTTCTTTTGAATGGCTTCTTCCGCTGACCGGGTTTAGAGCCTCTGAATCAGGCGTTGACTGCCGTATCCTCATATTGTCGCCGTTAATGCGGCGCTTGTGCTTGTTGCGACATGACCTGCCATTGTTGTCCTTGGTATCCAAATTACCAGGGCTCTTGGTTATGTTATTGCTACGTGCTAGCCAGCTGTCTTCGCCCGCGCAGAAGCGGGTCATGAGTGTCGTGAGGGCTGCCATAGATTTCGGCTTTTCCTGTCCTAGGTGCCGGGCAAGCCATTCGTCTTGGATGTTGTGCCTGAAGGCAGCAAGGGCCTCGGCGTCCAGACAGTTGACTATTTGATTTTTCTTAGTTAGGAACCGTGTCCAGAATTGCCTGGCCGATTCCTCTGGCTGTTGGATTATGTGGCTTAGGTCATCGGTGTCTGGTGGTCGCACATAAGTGCCCTGGAAGTTGTCAAGGAATGCGGATTCCAGGTCCTCCCAGCAACTAATTGACTCTGCTGGCAGGCTGTTAAGCCAATGTCGAGCTAGTCCTTTAAGCTTGAGCGGGAGGTATTTGATGGCATGTAGATCATCACCACGGGCCATGTGGATATGAAGGAGATAATCCTCGATCCATACCGCATGATCTGTTGTGCCATCGTATGGTTCGATGTTCACGGGTTTAAAGCCCTCGGGGATTCGATGATCCATTACTTCGTCTGTGAAGCATAGTGGGTGTGCGACGCCCCTGTATTGGGCTATATCACGACGCAGCTCAGATGAGCTTGGTCTATTGTATTCGGCCTGGCTGTACTTATCATGTCCGGCGTGACGGCTGGTGTCACGTGAAGCGGGGCGCCCATGCGATCCGTAGATCGATCTTGCTTGCCTTGCCTTGTTCTCCAATATGTCTCGCAGGTCTGTTGCGTCTCCCCGTACTTTGGTATGTTTTGAGCGGTGCCGGGGTGCGGCTTGGGTCGAGGGCCCGAAGGCCTCTCTGTCGCGGCCACGGGGTGGCCGATCGGGCGCATCGTACGCTGGTGATGTAGGTTTAGTTGCTTCCTCCTCAAGTTGGGGTAGTAGCCTGCGCTTTGGGTAGCTCTTGGAGGGGCGCTCGAGTTTATACTCCTCGGCCGCCAGGACTTCGGTCCATCTGTCGGTTAGCAAGTCTTGGTCAGCTCTAAGCTGCTGCTGTTTTTTCTTGAGGCTACTTGCCATGGCCATAAACCTGATCTGATGGCCAGGGGCGTAGCTTTCGATCTGCTCCAGATGGCCAAGCGAGTTGGCCCGCAGTGCAAAGCCGCCGAATACGAAGATCTGTCTGGGGAGAAAAGTCCCACCCTCGACCGTGTCATGATTGATGATCAAAGAATCCATCGGGCCTAAAGGTGACGACACAGAGGAACTCTCAATGAAAGCACCAATGTCGGAGTCAAAACCGGCGGATCTCGGGTAGGGGGTCCCGAACTATGCGTCTAGGCGGATGGTAACAGGAGACAAGGGACACGATGTTTTTACCCAGGTTCGGGCCCTCTCGATGGAGGTAAAACCCTACTCCTGCTTGATGAATATTGATGATATGGGTAGTACAAGAGTGGATCTACCACGAGATCAGAGAGGCTAAACCCTAGAAGCTAGCCTATGGTATGATTGTTGTTCGTCCTATGGACTAAAACTCTCCGGTTTATATAGACACCGGAGAGGGCTAGGGTTACACAGAGTCGGTTGCAATGGGAGGAGATCTTCATATCGTATCACCAAGCTTGCCTTCCACGCAAAGGAAAGTCCCATCCGGACACGGGACGGAGTCTTCAATCTTGTATCTTCATAGTCCGGGAGTCCGGCCAAAGGTCATAGTCCGGCCATCCGGACACCCCCTAATCCAGGACTCCCTCACCCGTCGTAACTTTTATTAGTTGACATTCAATCCCCACCGTAACGTACTCCAGCGCCCCCTTCCCTTATTTTTATATCCTCATCATTCTCATCTTTCAGAAAAATACTAAATGATAGTAGGTTGTTAGTGGACTTTGATTTACTATAAGTGATGCTTAGCTTGCCACGAGGTGAAGAATGGAAGAGCTTATCTCCTTATGTTAACAATTTGATATGTCTTATTTAGATGTCTTGAGAGGACCCAATGGATATCCAGTGGGTATGGATATCCATCGGGTTTGGACATGGACATAATTTCTCATCCATGGATTTTTTCATGGGCGGGCAAAGACTGTCTGAATGGATATGGATATGGATTTGATATTGTTCAACCCGATCCAAACCCGACCCATTGCCATCCTTACTTCCAGCCGCTGCCCTATCACCGGCCACCTCCTGGCGCCCTGGCTTCTTCCCTCGCCGCCGGCCACCTTCCCACGCCCGGCTTCTTCCCTCGCCGCCGGCCACCTCCCAGCGCCCCGGCTTCTTCCCTCGCCGCTGGCCACCTTCCCGCGCCCCGGCTTCTTGCCCCGCCACCGGCCGCCTCCCCGTGCCCCGGCTTCTTGCCCCGCCGCCGGCCGCCTCCCCGCGCTCCGGCCAACGACTAGATCCAGCCGCCATGTCCCTGCAGCGCCCGCAGCCACGGCGCCCGGACCACATCTCCACCTAACCCCAGTGACCCGAACTAGGCGCTCCCAGCCCCAGCGCCACCGACCACTGCACTACGTCGTCCCATCTCCTCGACACCGGCGGTTGTGCCACACTGCACCACCGTGGCCAGCTCTCCTCCAACCGGCGGCGACTCTCCCTTCCTCCAGCGCGACCATCCGCCCCAGGTCGAGCAAGTTCAGAAATTGCAGCGCCCTGCAGTTCGTGGTATGAAAAAAGTAAAGTTCATCTTGTCTATAGATTACAGCCGTTGTTGATTGCCGATTTTGTTTTTGAGAATTCCACCGTTGATCCCAAGCTCCACGGGCATCTCATGCATTCTTTGGTCTGTGTGTGCAATTATTCTATTATGGAGATATCGGTTCATTACAGCGCCGCTCCGGCTTTTCTCCTACAATGAGACTTGCGTATGGCTACAGGTTCATATCAAGGAAGTTTAGAAAAATTGCAGTGCGTTTCAGTTCATTGGATGAAAAAAGCAAAGATCATCTTGTCTAGTAGAGTTTGCTGCTGGTGTCCATTCATTATCGTTTTCGTTTTGGGAATTTTTCAAAACTTACTGCTGAGAACGGATGCAGTTTGATCTTGCACAAGTTGAAAATTCCCTGATGTTGAGTGTGTTCGTACAACCCTACGTCATGATACATCTCCAACGTATCTATAATTTTTGATTGCTCCATGCTACTTTATCTACTGTTTTAGGAAATATTGGGCTTTATTATCCACTTTTATATTATTTTTGGGACTAACCTATTAACCGGAGGCCCAGCCCAGATTTGTTGTTTTATGCCTATTTCAGTGTTTCGAGGAAAAGGAATATCAGACGGAGTCAAAACGGAATGAAATCAACTGGAGAAGTTATTTTTGGAAGGAAACCCACCTGATGGACTTGGACCCCACGTCAGAAGATACGGGAGGTGCTCACGAGGGTGGGGGGCGCGCCCTCCCCCCTGGGCGCACCCCCCTGCCTCGTGGGCCCCCCGTAGCTCCACCGACGTTCTCCCTGCACCCATATATACCTACGTGCCCTAAAACTTTTAGAACAGAAGATAGATCGGGAGTTCCGCCGCCGCAAGCCTCTGTAGCCACAAAAAACCAATCGGGACCCTGTTCTGGCACCCTGACGGAGGGGGATCCCATCACCGGAGGCCATCTTCATCATCCCGGCGCTATCCATGACGAGGAGGGAGTAGTTCACCCTAGGGGCTGAGGGTATGTACCAGTAGCTATGTGTTTGATCTCTCTCTCTCTCGTGTTCTCTCTCGTGTTCCTCTATGGCACGATCTTGATGTATCCTGAGCTTTGCTATTGTAGTTGGATCTTATGATGTTTCTCCCCCTCTACTCTCTTGTGATGAGTTGAGTTTCCCCTTTTGAAGTTATCTTATTGGATTGAGTCTTTTATGAACACTTGATGTATGTGTTGCGTGGGATAACCGTGGTGACAATGGGTTATTCTATTGATCCACTTGATGTATGTTTTGGTGATCAACTTGTGGGTTTCGTGACACTTGGGAACCTATGCATAGGGGTTGGCACACGTTCTTGACTCTCCGGTAGAAACTTTGGGGCACCCTTTGAAGTAATTTTATGTTGGTTGGATGAATCTGAGATTGTGTGATGCATATCATATAATCATGCCCACGGATACTTGAGGTGACAATGGAGTATCTAGGTGACATTAGGGTTTTGGTTGATTTGTATCTTAAGGTGTTATTCTAGTACGAACTCTTTTATAGATCGATCCGAAAGAATAGCTTTGTGGTGGTTTCATACCCGACCATAATCCCTACGTTTGTTCTCCGCTATTAGTGTCTTTGGAGTGACTCTTTGTTGCATGTTGAGGGCTTGTCATATGTTCTATCTATATTATTATTGTTGAGAGAACTTACACTAGTGAAAGTATGAACCCTAGGCCTTGTTTCCTATCATTGCAATACCGTTTACGCTCACTTTTACCGCTCGTTACCTTGCTGTTTTTATTATTTCAGATTACAAAAACCTATATCTACTATCTATTTTGCACTTGTATCACCATCTCTTCACCGAACTAGTGCACCTATACAATTTACCATTGTATTGGGTGTGTTGGGGACACAAGAGACTCTTTGTTATTTGGTTGTAGGGTTGTTTGAGAGAGACCATCTTCATCCTACGCCTCCTACGGATTGATAAACCTTAGGTCATCCACTTGAGGGAAATTTGCTACTGTCCTACAAACCTGTGCACTTGCAGGCCCAACAACGTCTACAAGAAGAAGGTTGTGTAGTAGACATCAAGATCTTTTCTGGCACCGTTGCCGGGGAGGTGAGTGCTTGAAGGTATATCTTTAGATCTTGCAATCGAATCTTTTTGTTTCTTGTTTTAGCACTAGTCTAGTTTATAAAGGAAAATTACAAAAAAATGGAGTTGAGTTTGTCTCATATGCTTCACCTTTTTAATATCTTTCGTGAGTATGATGGAAAGGATAATTGTGCTCAAGTGCTAGAAGAAGAAATCTATAAAATGTTTGGCACTAAATCTTTGTATGATGAGCATGATTGCAATGTTGTTAGTATGAATTCTTTGAATATCCATGATGCTAATAATATGCAAAGCCACAAGCTTGGGGAAGCTATGCTTGATGAATATGATATATTTTGTCCCCCAAGCTTTGATGAGCAAATTTACTATGATGAAAGCATGCCTCCTATCTATGATGATTATTGTGATGATACGTATGCTATAAAGAAGAAGTTTGCTTATGTGGAGAGTAGAAAATTTTCTATGCTTGTAGATCATGAAAAGAATGCTTTAGGTGCTGGTTATATTGTTGAATTCATTCATGATTCTACTGAAAATTATTATGAGGGAGGAACATATGCTTGTAGGAATTGCAATAATGTCAAGTTTCCTCCCTATGTGCTTAAAGTTTTAAAGCTATGCTTGTTATGCCATCCTATGCTAGTTGATTATTGCGCCCATAAGTTGTTTTCTCACAAAATCCCTATGCATAGGAAGTGGGTTATACTTAAATGTGCTAGTCATGTGCTTCATGATGCTCCCGTTATGTTCCAATTCTTATCTTTTATGTGAGCATCATTGACATCATCATGTCTAGCTAAAAGGCATTAAAGAAAAGCGCTTGTTGGGAGACAACCCAATATTTACCTTTACTGTTTTTGTATGTCCACATGATTATGCTACTGTAGTAATCATGTTTTGTAGCTTTTGTTTCAATAAAGTGCCAAGTAGAACCTTTGGGAAGACTTGGGTGAAGTTTATATGATCTTGCTGTCAAAAGCAGAAACTTTAGCGCTCACGAGATTAGCTGCCATTTTTACTGGAGAGTTATTTTAGGTTGATTCTTTTTGAAGATGATTAATATACAAATTTCTCAGGTAAAGCAATTTATTTCATAATTTTTGGGGTTCCAGAAGTATACGTTTTATACAGATTACTACAGACTGTTCTATTTTTGACAGATTCTGTTTTCTATGTGTTGTTTGCTTATTTTGATGCATCTATGGCTAGTATTAAGTGGTATGGACCATAGAGAAGTTGAAGTACAGTAGATAGTACACCAATATGAATTTAGAATGAGTTCATTGCAGTACCTAAGTGGTGGTTTTATTTTCTTATACTAACAGAGCTTACGAGTTTTGTTTTGAGTTTTGTGTGGTTGAAGTTTTCAAGTTTTAGGTAAAGATTCGATGGACTATGGAATAAGGAGTGGCAAGAGCCTAAGCTTGGGGATTCCCAAGGAACCTCAAGGTAATATTCAAGGACAACCAAGAGCCTAAGCTTGGGGATGCCCCGGAAGGCATCCCCTCTTTCGTCCTCGTTCATCGGTAACTTTACTTGGAGCTATATTTTTATTCACCACATGATATGTGTTTTGCTTGGAGAGTCAATTTATTTTGTTAGTTCTTGCTTTCTGTTATTTAGATTAGTGTTTTGCATCTTTAGTTTCAATAAAAAAGTCAAGGATAGCCTTTGCCATGCTTATTTTGCTAGTTTGCATGTTGCTGTTTGAAAACAGAAAGATTACCGCTGTTGCAAAAATTCCCTAGAAAAGTCAGAGCATGGTCTAACGTTTAATATTTTTTAATATTGAGCTCTGATAAATTTATTACAGTGGGAATTTTAGTTCATAATTTTTGGAGTCAGGGAAGTATTGATACTCTTGCATTCTTTACAGACTATACTGTTTTGGCAGATTGCTGTTATGGTTGCATTGTTTGCATATGTTTGCTTGTTTAATGATTCTATTTGATAATAGGAGTATTAAATATGCAGAGGCATTTAGTATGCAATGTTGAATAATAATTTTAGTGATTTGTTACAGTAGAATATGATAAGGTTTTGCATTGGTTTATACTAACCTATCTCACGAGTTCTTGTTGAGTTTGTTGTAAATGAAGCTTTTGATAAAAAGAGAAACCATGATATGAGAGAAATTAAGGAGACACAAAAGCTCAAGCTTGGGGATGCCCAAGGCACCCGAAGATATTATTTCAAGAAGTCTCAAGCATCTAAGCTTGGGGATGCCCCGATAGGCATCCCACCTTTCTTCTTCAACAACTATCGGTTAGTATCAGTTGAGCCTAAGTTTTTGCTTCTTCACATGAGTTGTGCTATCCTTGCATTGTAGTTTCCTTTAGCTTTGCTTGCTGTTTGAATAAAGTACCTAGATCTTAAATTCTTTATTGAGAGAGAGCCTTCGTTTAGTTGCATAATTATTTAGCTACTCATTGATCTTCACTTATATCTTTCGGAGTAGTTTGTCATTTGCTCTAGTACTTCACTTATATCTTTTAGAGCACAATGGTCGTTTTATTTTGAAGAAAATTTTGATCTCTCATGCTTAACTTAGATTATTTTGAGAGTCTTTAATAGCATGGTAATTTTCTTAATGTTAATATACTTGGTGTTCAAAATATGTGAAACTTTCTTTTGAGTGAATTGAATACTAAGATAAGTTTGATGCTTGATAATTGTTTTGAGATATGGAGGTGATAATATCATAGTCGTGCTAGTTGGGTGATTATGAATTTGAGAAATGCTTGTGTTGAAGTTTGCAAGTCCCGTAGCATGCACGTATGGTTAAAGTTATGTAACAAATTTGAAACATGAAGTGTACCTGGCTTGTGCATCCGTATGAGTGGCGGTCGGGGACGAGCGATGGTCTTTTCCTACCAATCTATCCCCCTAGGAGCATGCGCGTAGTACTTGAATTTTTGATGACTTCTAAATTTTTTCAATAAGTATATGAGTTCTTTTGATTAATGTTGAGTCCATGGATTATACGCACTCTCACCTTTCCGCCATTGCTAGCCTCTTCGGTACCGTGCATTGCCCTTTCTCACCTTGAGAGTTGGTGCAAACTTCGCCGGTGCATCCAAACCCCGTGATACAATACGCTCTATCACACATAAACCTCCTTATATGATCCTCAAAACATCCACCATACCTACCTATTATGGCATTTCCATAGCCATTCCGAGATATATTGCCATGCAACTTCCACCGTCATCATCATGTCAGGCATTACTTTTGTCATATTGCCATTGCATGATCTTGTAGTTGACATCGTATTTGTGGCAAAACCACCATGCATTACTTTTCATACATGTCACTCTTGATTCATTGCACCATCCCGGTACATCGCCGGAGGCATTCATATAGAGTCATATCTTGTTCTAAGTTTCGAGTTGTAATCCTTGTGTTGTAATCAATAGAAGTGTGATGATCATCATTATTAGAGCATTGCCCAAAAGAAGAGAAAGGCCCAAAAAATATAAAATAAATAAATAAATAAATAAAGGGCAATGCTACTATCTCTTTTTCCACACTTGTGCTTCAAAGTAGCACCTTCCTCTTCATGTAGTGAGTCTCATATATTGTGCTTCAAAGTAGCACCTTGTTCCTCATGTAGTGAGTCTCATAAGTTGTCTTTTTATACTAGTGGGAATTTTTCATTATAGAACTTGGCTTGTATATTCCTACGACGGGCTTCCTCAAATGCCCTAGGTCTTCGTGAGCAAGTGAGTTGGATGCACACCCACTAGTTTTCTTTTGTTGAGCATTCATAGCTCTAGTGCATCCGTTGCATGGCAATCCCTACTCCTCATGTTGACATCAATTGATGGGCATCTCCATAGCCCGTTGATTAGCCTCGTCAATGTGGGACTTTCTCCTTTTTTGTCTTCTCCACACAATCCCCATCATCATATTCTGTTCCACCCATAGTGCTATATCCATGGCTCACGCTCATGTATTGTGTGAAGGTTGAAAAAGTTTGAGATTATTTAAGTATGAAACAATTGCTTGGCTTGTCATCAGGGGTATAGAAGTTGGGAACATCTTTGTGTGACGAAAATGAAGCATAGCCTAACTATATGATTTTGTAGGGATGAACTTTCTTTTGCCATGTTATTTTGAGAAGACATGATTGCTTTGATTAGTATGCTTGAAGTATTATTCTTTTTGTGTCAATATGAACTTTTGTCTTGAATCTTTCGGATCTGAATATTCATATCACAATTAAGAAGATTTACATTGAAATTATGCCAAAGTATCACTCCGCATCAAAAATTCTTTTTTATCATTTACCTACTCGAGGACGAGCAGGAATTAAGCTTGGGGATGCTTGATACGTCTCCAACGTATCTATAATTTTTGATTGCTCCATGCTACTTTATCTACTGTTTTAGGCAATATTGGGCTTTATTATCCACTTTTATATTATTTTTGGGACTAACCTATTAACCGGAGGCCCAGCCCAGATTTGCTGTTTTATGCCTATTTTAGTGTTTCGAGGAAAAGGAATATCAGACAGAGTCAAAACGGAATGAAATCAACTGGAGAAGTTATTTTTGGAAGGAAACCAACCTGATGGACTTGGACCCCATGTCAGAAGATACGGGAGGTGCTCACGAGGGTGGGGGGCGCGCCCTCCCCCCTGGGTGCGCCCCCTGCCTCGTGGGGCCCCCGTAGCTCCACCGACGTTCTCCCTGCACCCATATATATATCTATGCACCCTAAAACTTCCAGAACAGTAGATAGATCGGGACTTCCGCCGCCGCAAGCCTGTGTAGCCACCAAAAACCAATCGGGACCCTGTTCCGGCACCCTGCCGGAGGGGGATCCCATCACTGGAGGCCATCTTCATCATCCCATCGCTATCCATGACGAGGAGGGAGTAGTTCACCCTCAGGGCTGAGGGCATGTACCAGTAGCTATGTGTTTGATCTCTCTCTCTCGTGTTCTCTCTCGTGTTCTTCTATGGCACGATCTTGATGTATCCCGAGCTTTGCTATTGTAGTTGGATCTTATGATGTTTCTCCCCCTCTACTCTCTTGTGATGAATTGAGTTTCCCCTTTTGAAGTTATCTTATCGGATTGAGTCTTTTATGAACACTTGATGTATGTCTTGCATGGGATAACCGTGGTGACAATGGGTTATTCTATTGATCCACTTGATGTATGTTTTTGTGATCAACTTGCGGGTTTCGTGACACTTGGGAACCTATGCATACGGGTTGGCACACGTTCTTGACTCTCCGGTAGAAACTTTGGGGCACTCTTATGTTGGTTGGATGAATCTGAGATTGTGTGATGCATATCGTATAATCATGCCCACGGATACTTGAGGTGACAATGGAGTATCTAGGTGACATTAGGGTTTTGGTTGATTTGTATCTTAAGGTGTTATTCTAGTAGGAACTCTTTTATAGATCGGTCCGAAAGAATAGCTTTGTGGTGGTTTCGTACCCGACCATAATCTCTACGTTTGTTCTCCGCTATTAGTGTCTTTGGAGTGACTCTTTGTTGCATGTTGAGGGCTTGTCATATGTTCTATCTATGTTATTATTGTTGAGAGAACTTACACTAGTGAAAGTATGAACCCTAGGCCTTGTTTCCTATCATTGCAATATCGTTTACGCTCACTTTTACCGCTCGTTACCTTGCTGTTTTTATTATTTCAGATTACAAAAACCTATATCTACTATCTTTTTTGCACTTGTATCACCATCTCTTCGCCGAACTAGTGCACCTATACAATTTACCATTGTATTGGGTGTGTTGGGGACACAAGAGACTCTTTGTTATTTGGTTGCAGGGTTGTTTGAGAGAGACCATCTTCATCCTACGCCTCCTACGGATTGATAAACCTTAGGTCATCCACTTGAGGGAAATTTGCTACTGTCCTACAAACCTGTGCACTTGCAGGCCCAACAACGTCTAAAAGAAGAAGGTTGTGTAGTAGACATCACGTCACACAAAGTATTGCGCTAGGTAATGGAGTTTAACTTTCTGCACACAGTCATACAAATCTAATGTTCCTTAATTATCCAGACAAGTGAGAAAATGGAGAATCCCTCCGTTCTGCATAGTGCATTTTAGCGAGCTAGGAGTTTTTGTTTGTGTGGTAGTAAAAAGCTTGCTACAAATTGCTGAGTGCTTCCTTGCACGTGCCCATGGTGAAGAGATGTAGATTAATTATGGCAGTGACTCTGAATGAGACTGAAGGTGCACAATTCTTGGGCCACATCTTGGTTTTCAAAAAAAATGCTGATATGTTTAGGAAAAGAAACCCCACACTTGTTTCTTTTAACCATTTATCTACAATGGTATCCAGTCTGTAATATAGGAGTTTTGCTCCTTTGCTTTATTTGGTCAGTTAAGACTTCTTCAACTTGAGCTTCAGAATAGAGTAGCTAGACCTATCTGCCTTTACTGAATTTTGCTGGGAGCTAGTAGTACCTAAAAAGAGGAAGCTGGCATCTCCGTTTACCTAAACATGATAGCACGTGTGATGCTACAAAATTTTGTTGGGGCTGGATGAGACTTTTGCCATACCCCTTGTATTTTTTTGTTGTAGTCAGTCCACGTTTTAAAATCCTGTAAGGTTAGATATATCACCTTAAAAAGTTAAAAGTAAAAAATCTGTAAGTTTAGTGCGTGTAAAGCTACAATTCTGAGCTTCTTGTCCAGTCATACTAGTACTTCAATGTTGATTCCATGTTTTTTTGTAGTTAGCATTGAAGTGTCTACAATTCAATTTTGGAGGAATGAGTGAGTGCCTTCATCCAAGACACGAGCGACGATTCGGCCTTGGCATCACAAACTGGTTCAGTTTGATCTTGCACGAGTGGGCAGGTCCTCGATGGCGTGTGCGTCAGTTCCACCCTACGGTCGAAGGTGAGCGTACTCCTGGCCGCCTTCCCGCCGACGGGCACATTCCTCCAATTGGTTGTCTTGCTTCCTCCTGCTTCTCTGCCAGCTAACATCAGCTTAATTCTTCTACTAGAAAAAAGGTGTGTGAATACAAGTGGATTGCAGTGATAAATTTGGGCTGGGATTTTTCTCTCTAATAGATCTTCTCTGACATGCGGCTGCTGCAGCCACAGAAGCATCAGCACCCTTGATGGTGTACGGTTGCTGAATCCTTGTGTGTTGCCCCAACTAATGCTACTTCCTGGCATTTAGACGTGGTGCTACTGCTGCTGATGCGTGCGTTGGCTCTTCTCACCAGTACTGCTGCTGCTGATGTGTGTCGCTATTGGTCCGCTGCTGCTGATGTACTTTCGCTCTTGTACTGACAGTTCATGAATTTAGGAAGCTGCAACCTATGACATTATTCTGTACTGAGATTTTGGTGCGAGAACAATAACGTCGAGAGCATGTGCATGAACAAGTAGTTGTGCATGGGTAGAATTTATTGAGGATTCTAGAGAGCTGGGCAAGCCAAAGTAAATCATGCACTCACCCAAAAGTTCATCGAAAACGTTTACCTCAGTTCAGTCTCAAGAGTTGCTGGTTTCGGTATTTACTTACCTTCATGTGCAGTAACAAAGTGTGTGCATTTGGTGGTTTTGTGAAGGAGTTAAGCTTTTATTTGATTTTCAGTTCGGGTTTATAAATGGAATACATTTATGTAGAATTCAAGGGACTTTGATTAGATTTGTACTATTTGTTCATGGAAAAGGAATCTGCTCTTCTCTTTGTTGAAATTACAATATGTAGTTTTGCTCTCAGCATTGCAATTCCACATGTTTGTTATATTAATTATTAGTTTGTGTATCTAGCCGGCCGTGTTGTGTATTCTGGTCAGTTCGTGTCTGTATTGTGTTGCCCTCGAGCTGTATGAGAGGCCGCCCGCGGAGCCGAGGAAGTCGCCGATCTGGTCGACGCATGCTCTTATTCTCTATTTTCAGTAGTACAAAAATTTGAAAGTTCGAATGCCAGACCTTGGTAAGTTCTCCTTGACAAAACATCATCTCTCATATTTGTTCCTACTTTTGTAGGTTGCAGCAAAAACAAGATGCACAAGTTCATTTTTTGTATGCTTTTCAGTACATCTACTTCCTGACGGTGAGTCATATTTCCTTTGTGTTTCCATCTTCATATATAGCACAAACAAGTGCTTGTGGTTATGCTTCAGAATGAGCACAGTACTGCCTCTTGGTTCAGTTCAATATATAATTTGTGTTGTCACCGGGATGGAATTAGGTGTGGTGTACCATCAGTCACTACTATTGATTTAGCTAGTTTGGTAGTACATGATAGTGGGCGTCTCAAAAGTATGTTTACGTTTGATGCATGGCTTATCTTGATACTAGGCATCATGCCACTTTACAAAGACATTTCAGGGATCAGACCATTCTACAGCCTAAATATTAAACTACACGCCAGGAAATTAGTACCTTTGTGCTTGCTAGGTGTTTGCATATGTCTCTAAGAACCAAACAGTACTAGTAACATCCTATATAGGGCCGTGAGTGTGCTATTAAGTTTGTTGATATGTTTCTTAAGGACAAAAATGGAAAAATTGCATCCTTTCAGTTCATCTTGGGGGTCAAGGACAAGTAAATTTAGTGTCATTGCTAAAATGTAGGCGCTCGCCACTGTCATCTCCGACCGGATCCAGCCTGGCTCCCCCTGGTTGATAACACGGCTTGTGCTGCTATGGTGCTAGTGTGGATGGGTAACAAGTTCAACTACGAGTCCAGACCAAGTTCTGGTATGTTGCATGTTTCCCACACATTCCCTAGGAAAAATACTTCTTAGCATTCTGCAGTTCTTTAGTTCATTCAGAGATTGGACTTGATCTTATCCATGGAAACAGAGTAGAGATGAAACATTAGGGTGGCGAAGTTGACCTGCCCAAGACCAAAACCGTATTCATAATACTGAACTGGAGTATAAGATAAAAAATTAGTCAATACGTTCATCTTTTACAAACACGTACATGCTCAGAATTCTCCTCTGCATGTTATCTCAAAGACAACTAAGAAAAACTGAAATTGATTGATCAAGCCATGGCACTAAATTTTAGATCTGACCCAAAATGGTAGAAGAAATGTAAGTGACATGCCAAGTCTGAAGGTGGTAAATTTTGTAGTTATCTGGTTAGTAGTTTACGCTTTCTAAAATCTTCAGTTCTCTGGTTAGATAAATAATTGTCATCTTTGCAGAAACACTGGCAGTCTACAAATTCTATTATTGGTAGTAGTTGTTCAATGTATATATTAGAAGAAGTAAAAAAGGAAAACAGTGGTGCCGTGCATGAGGACATGAGGTGGCACCACACAAAGCAGCAAATAATGGTGGTGGAGGCCGTTCTGTAGGCTGCCTTCAGTGCTCGTGCCACGGCATTCCGCCACCACTCCAGACCATTCACCATCGCCTCACGAGTTCGTTCAACAACGGAGGGGGCGTCGCGCTGCGGGTGGACGTGGTGTTGCGCTGGGGTCCTCGATAGTTAGGGCTCCTTCATAAAGGAGCACAAGCGGCGGCTGGCAAAAATGCATGACACAACGCTCCACCGGCCTTCCTCCTCTTGTTGGGAGGCTGTCAGCCTGTTGTTGACTCCTGTGTGCGTGTAGGGGCTGCACGCCCAAGCCGTTCACCTCCGCCACTGTCGGCTGTTCAACGATGCAACCATAGACCATTCACCTCCGAACCCCCAATGTTCACCTTGTAGGCCTTTTTCAGTTAACCTCGTAGGCTTTTTTGGGTTCACCTTGTAGGTTTGTATGCTTTTTTCAGTTCATCTTGTATTGTAATTTGCTGCCCAATTTGCTGTTGCTAAATGTTGTTATATGCTGACTACTATATATTGACATAAAAACTCAGAATAGTTCAGACCAAAAAAACAAGTTCAGAGAAGCCAACTTGACAAGTCCACCTTATAATTTGTATACTTTGTGGTTGTACTGCTGTAGTGTTTGCATAAGCTCTGACAGGTTTGGGGCTTCACTCTGTTAAGATTCAGGAGATAAATTTCCTATTGTGGGAAGAAATGTTGCGATATCATCATCATAATTAACTATCATCTATTTTATTTCCTGAAAATACAAACTAGGTGTGCTAGTTCAGTATGTAAACTAACATCAGTACATGGCCTCCTGCGTGGCGGGATCCATAGTTGGCCTCTTGCCAAGTTCTGCTGCAGGTTTGAATCCCTTCAGATCACTGCGATCTCTCCTAGTAAGTTCAGTGTGTGTAATGATTTTTTTTCGTAAAATGCGGCAGTGGGCTGTGTCTTCTGCCAACAGCCTCGCTGTGGCATCAGTTATGCTTTGTGCTCAGTACAAAATTAAACGCGCTCTGTATTAGAAGTTCATGAGAAGGATTTGTTGAATTGGTAGTGTACTTTATCCAAACAACTATAAAAGAGGGATTATTGGCATGTAGAAACACGACCTCATGTACACATGTTTGGCCTTCTAAAAGCTCTAAGAGCAGCACCATCAGTTAATGAATTAACTAGGCACCAATAGGTAATCATGGTAGATAGTTTCAAGTGAAATGGCCACCATTTCAAGAAAGAATAGCTCATCAAGGGTGGGGAGGAAGCTATATCTTCTCTAGGAACTTTTTTATTCAAAAAGCTAGTGCATGCCATGACCACTAATTCTTACATATTGTCCTGTTAATCCAGAAAATTAGCAAAACTAAGTTTTGACTTTGCTTAATTGCCATCCAGTTACTGAAAGTTTTATGTCTTATGCTCTGTTGCTGCAGCGCCCCGGCCATTCACAGCCACCAGCTCGGCCCGTTCAACAACACAGCGCTAAACTGTTATACGCCACAGCTCAGGAGGTGCTAGCTTTTCCCCACCTTCCCCTGGACGTTCATATCCTTCTCTTGTGTATATTCAGTTCAACATCTGGTGGTTCTTCAGGTCACCTTAGTGTGCATTTTCTTTTCATCTTGCCGGTGAAGGAGCTCCCCTTTGGTTCATCTTGCAGGTTTGTTTCGGCAGTACAAACACATTGCCATTGTGAGTACAGATGTTTATCGCCATGTTCCATGGTTTTTGTTTTCTTATATACTGCTTCTCCATTCAATTCCATACTTATATGAGAATAATTGATGGTCTATAGGTGCTTGTTGAAATGCTTATGAGAACCAATTTTTGTTGTTTGGTATTTGGTATAATATGGCAAAGAAAGGATACCCTATGTTGCCTCTTGCCAAATAGCTTTATTTGAAGTTCCATTTTGCCAGCAAGTGTATGGTCAGATTCTCTTGAAAATGTTATAAAAGCCACAAGTGCTACAACGGTGCCGCCACACCTCCGGTTTCTCTTTGGTATATTTTCCATATGACTTGCACCAGTTCTTCAGTGCGCGATTCGACAAAAAGACCATCAGTTCAATTACTAAATCACTAAAAAAAATTGTATTGCTACAAGTTCAATTGCTTCAGTTCGAGCGGGTGCACAAAACACAATGTTCTAGTCCGTACTATCCACATGTGTTGCAAGTTCAAGTGTTTCAGTTTGAACATTTGCTACCCTAGTCATTTGTTTGTTGCTACAATGTCATAGTCGTACTTCTCATTCTTGCATGAAACTTTTCTATACCATCGTGTTTATTTCTAAATGCCAGTCACTTTTTCCCTTCAGGTGTTTGCTTAAATTCCTAAACAAAGATCAATTTTAGTTCAGTGCAAATCTTATTTTAAGTTCAGTACAATTCCTTATTTTAGTGTGGGCAATCCTTCAAATGTCTTGCCTTATATTACTGCCTCATCCATCATATTATTGCGAAACGATTTGTTGCCCATGGCAACAGTAAACATTTTATGCATGAAAACCCATGTCTTTATCTGTTGGCTATTGGAAAATGTGTTCTGGATTGTAGATCATATCTTTCTATACTCTTTCTTGATGTCAGTACATAGAACAAAAAATATTACATCAAAGTGACTATGTTTAGGTAAGTATAGGGTACATGTATACAACATTTAATCTGTAGTAGTAGTAGCAGTCTTGCTATGTAATACATTAGCGTGAACAGCTAGCGGTTCATCTTCCAAAATGGATTTATATATTATGTTAATAACCGGTGTGCTCTTGTTATCAGTTCATGTGTGCTCCTATCATCAGGTCGTGTGCCAATTTGTTATCAGTTTTGTGTGTGTGTGAGTTGGTAAACCAAGTGTGGCTGCTGCAGAAGAAAAGGCACATGGATGTGTTGCCCTCAATTCTCTCTCGACAAATCCAGCAGTGCAGGTTCTCTGGTGCCCCAAGTATTGCCGGCGGCGATGCCTGCATAATGGCCCATCCGAGAGATGCTACTTTTGGTGCATATTTATCTATTTAGTTTTGTGTTCTGTTGTTTGATCCAATTGATCCTTGTGTTAATGTTTGTATATGTTGTGCACTTTTGATCCCATCATGAAGTGAAAAATGACAAGCGAGCTAAGTACTAGTTCGGAAAGTTTGCAAGTTCGAACAGATAAACATAGAAAAGTTCATTGAAAAAGTTTGGTTTGCCTGTTCAATGAAAATTTCTTGCTAAAGAAATATCTCTTATGCACTTATTTATTCACCTGAATATTTGGTTTGATTCTCAGGTGCGAGATGGCGGCCGCCGACGTTGCTAAATCCCTATACAAACTACTAGTTGGCTGCTCCCAGCGGTAAATGTGGTTGGGTTCAGCAGCTAGCTCTTGCTCGAGCAAACATTTGGAGAACGTTATTGTGTTCTTGTGGTGGTGATTGATTTTAGGATCAGTAGCTAGCTTGTGTATGGAACCTGCAAGTTCAATATTGGCAGTAGATTCAGTTTTTGTTGTACAAATGTCTTAGTGTTCACATTCATTTGGGTAGAATTTTATTTTATTCAGCTACATAAACCATGCAGGTTCACTGGTGATGATTCCATAAGTTCGGACAAGAAAACAAATAAGAATTAAAACAAAAAACTTTAAATTCTATAAGTATAAGTGCTCATCCATACATGATAATTCAAGATAGTAAAAGTTTAAAATGGTAAAAACTCAAGTCGGAAAACAGGAGGAGTCTAAAACATCGTTGCAAAAAAAAATTGACTTCCAAAAATGGGAAACACAGAAAACTTTTTTTGGGAAAAAATAGCATTTAGTTCAACGATATAAACTATGCAAGTTCAGTGCAAATTTCTACAAAAAAGTAACTCAAAACCTAAAAAATCCCACGGAAATTCAAATGGTAAAAGTTCAAGTCGTAAAATGAGAAAAGTCTAGAACAACGTTGAGAAAATTTAAGTTAAAACAAACACAGAAAAACACACGTGACAGCCACCCCAGTTCAGGCGTAGTAAGTACCTCAGTACGAGTTAAAAACGGTGGTTCGTTTGGAATAAAAGAAATGGCAGAAATTCAAATTGTAAAAATTCAAACAAAAAAAGAAACCCCATGAAAATCCTGCTTAGTAAGTACATCAGTACAAGTCGTAAAATGAGAAAAGTTCAGAACATCGTTGTCAAAAGAATGTTGAGTTCAAAAAAACATTTTTTTGAATAAAATATCATTCAGTTCGATGATACAAACCATGCAACTACAGGGGCGACGATACAGTAAACCGTTGAAAATTTACGAGCAAAAATATTACAAAAAAATAGAGCAAAAGCTAGTTAGTGAAAACATGCTTAGTACAAACTCATGCAAACATCAGTAAGTACTCTTTTTTAAGAATAATTCAAAATTACTCTACAAAAAATAGCTCAGTACAAACACGCACATATATCAGTACAAGTACTCTGTTTTTCAGACGGGAAAACAGCAGGATCCGTCTTGCCGTATTCCAAATTAATCTTAAACGGTTGCGAGGTAGAGAAAACACCCAACATGAGTAAGTTTCGCATTTTCGATAGCTACCCAATGGTATATTATTTGCCCCATTTCGACAAACTTTTTTAAAAAATCGTGTTCTAAACCAATTTTAACCGTATTTGAATTCGTATTTAAACCGTAAGGAATTAGAAAAAACTTTCTATATGCAAAAGTTGCGCATTTTCCATAGTTTTTCAATGTCGTATCATTTGCATCAATCCGACAAACCGTTTGCAAAAAACAGTGAAAAAACATTTCGCCCAAAATTTCACCGTTTTTCAAATTACTTTTAAATCGTATAGAATTTGAAAAAATAGTAGATATATGGAAGATGCGGATTTTCACAAGATTTCCAACGCCATCCCATTTGCTCAATTCCGACAAACCGTTTGAAAATTAAGTCGAAAATATGATTCATGTTTTCGGTTTTGAAAAAAAAGTTTTTTTCAAAACTGCTCTTAAATCATAATTTTTTTGCAAAAACAAATTATAAGATTGTAATGTGGATGTCAAGAGCTTTCCAATGATATATTACATGCCCCATTTCGATAAAAAAAATTGCAAAAATATTTGAACTAAAGAAGACGATTTTTAACCGCAACAAAAAGCATCAGTTCAACCGCTCAAATTTCATCAGTTCTACCGCTTGAATTCATCAGTTCAAGTAGGGTAACAGAATAATATTCTGTTACGCATAACAGAATAGCCCAGATGTATGTATATATATATATGTATATATATATGTATATATATATATATATATATATATATATATATATATATCAATTAGGCTTCAAGTGTGTACTTGTTAGTTAAACCTATATATAAATTGTGACACTAAATACGACTAGTAAGTAGTACAGTAGCAGTACTAGTATACGTCGGTCAAATTATTCATCATGTCCAGTTTCAAAAAAATTATTCATCATGTCCACACATTGAATTGACGTGACAACACGCTGTGCGTGAGGTGACACAAGAATCCCGGAGGCGTGTTCGGGTATTCTGGACTTTAGATTTGGTGTACCACTTATCTGTCGAAATCTTTCATCATTCACTTAAAACAGTCGATTGATCATACATTGAGTACCATATAACTGGAATTACCAATGCAAGTCGAAGAAGGATTGGCTGGTGCTGCCGGCTGGCGTCAAGTTCGATCCCACGGATCAGGAGCTGATCGAGCACCTTGAGGCCAAAGTATGTTCTGACAGCGCGAGATCTCACCCTCTCATCGATTTGTTCATACCAACCATCGACAGCGAGCACGGCATATGCTACACCCAACTTGAGAAACTTCCAGGTAAGATACCGATCGGCCATCTACTTGCACAAACATATTCCTTTGTTTATAGCTCTATTTTTCTTTTTAGACGCAGACCTGGTGAAGCAATTATAATTTGACAGTTAATAAAAAGTTAAACAAGTGACTGCAACATGCCAAAGATGTTATGAAAATGCAAACTACGTACACTAAAACCTGTATTCGACAATACTGCAGGTATCGCACTGAGTGGCCTAAGGAAGCATTTCTTCCGGCGCAATTCCAGGGCGTTCAAAAGGGGCATGTGGACGCATTGCAAGATACAGTCGGAGTGCGGCATGCACGCGATGTGGCACAAGACCGGCAATACCTTGCCGGTGATGGTCAACAGCCGGCAGACGGGCAGCAAAAAGGTTCTGGTGCTGCACACCAACAAGAACTTCGACCAGCCAAGGACCAACTGGGTGATGCACCAGTACCACCTCGGGGACCTAGAGCAAGAGAAGGAGCGGGAGCTGGTCCTCTACAAGATTTTATGCCAGATGAACACTAGGGCTAGGAGTAAAAAGATTATAAGTTAGTTTGGTATTGGTAGTTGTACTACCTTATCGTCCGCAAGTTGGTATTATTGTTAACGATCTTTTGGTATGAACTTGCATTTGCTTCCAACCATCATGTCGACGGTCGATGTGGATATAAAGGTGAATCATTTGTTTCGAAACGAATTTTCAGGCACCTGATTTTTACTTGATGGGTAGCATAAGCACCTGCCATTCGAATTCCCAGTTCTCCAATTTTTTCGAAACAAGTGCATGCACTTATTATCACGATGAAAAAACAATATCCCTACTGCATCCCAGTTATCAGTCTGTACTTGCAGAATTCTCTCATTTATTGAGCACGTATATTGTTTTTTCAGGTCGAGCAAGTTTCAACTAGGCTGTAGACTGCCCAGGCTTGGTTTTGTCTTTAACAGGCCCAGCCCATGACGACAATAGGGCACAAAGATCCAGTAGGTATCTACTAGCCTCTGGCCCGCCAGCTTTAGTTATATTTTATATTACAACATCCGCAGGCAGTTTTTTCACTTAATCAAACACACAACCAAGTTCTATTTTCCTCTTGAAACGCATGTCCTACATCTGTTTCCTAATCTCTACCTATAGTTTTACTAGTTCATATACACGTACCATTATATTGAAAACACATAAAATTCCCTTATCATATTTACATCCTTATTTTTGTTGTTTTTTCCCACCCAGCGCTAATTTTTTTACCACTGGTTTTCCCTTAAACCAACTCAATTGTCCCACGTCTTATTTGCTTACAAAAACAAATTTTTTTGGCAAATCAATAAGTTCTTAAAAAAATGTTTATCATTTCTAGATTACAACAGTTCGGACTCCACCGAAATATGCAAAATAAGGTTGAACTTTTTGACCGTGGTCCTGGGCAGAAAATGGGCTGTAATAAATTACTTAAGAATTAGCAATTGGGCTGCAAATTATAAAAAAAGCAAATGGGCATTACGTTCTTTGCCACAGATTTGGAGGCCGACTTGTGGACCTACTAAGTTCATGCGTACACAAGGTTTCTCAAAAAAGAAACTTAGTCAACAATCGACTCTACCAGCGTCAGATCGTTAGATGTCAATCTAACGGCAATCGTGCTTCTTCAGTCTCTGATCTTCCTACCCCAGCCGCCCAAACTAGCGCCGTCGGAACCGCCTGCTCCCGCCTCCCATGGCCGGCTGTGCTGCCGGGCAGGCCTCGCGGCCCCATCATACTCGCATCCCTGGCCTGTCTATCCTTCTACTCACCCACACCTCTTGTTATTTTCGGGCGACGGCAGCCGAACTAGTCAACCCTTGTACTCTCCACCGCGTAGGCAGCCACTGCCGTGTCTTCCCCGGCTTTGTGTCGTTCCCTTCGTAGGCCTCACTGTCGTCCACCGCCCTGGTGCTCTCGGCGCGGCGTGGTCAACTTGGTCAACGAACGACATCCATCGGAAGTGGACTGTACATGGAGAGGCTGACATCTGGGTCCACGGCCGCACACAAGGAAATGCCTCCTTATTATGCACAAAATAATGATTCCTCCACCTAAAATCTAGGACCCGTCGGAAGGGCTTCTGTATTTCGCCAAAAAAAGTTCCCTCTGCTGACAGGTTGGACCCACAAACTATTTCTTCGCAAGCAAGGAAGTGCCTTCTTATTGCGCACAAAAAACTGTATACCCCCTGCCAGCTGGGACCCACCATAGTGGGAGGCTGACTTCTGGGCCTACTAAGTTGACGGGGACGGAGGGCTTTGTCAACTTAGTCAATATATGAACGATTCTAGCTCCAGTCACCGTATGATGTCCATCCAATGGCCATAGTGCTTCTTCAACCTCTGGTCTTCTTGCTCCAGCCGCCCAAAGCAGCGCCGATCGTGCCGCATGCTCCTGCCTCCCATGGCCGGCTGTGCTGCCACGAAGGCCTCACCGCCCCCATACTACTCCCACCGCTGGCCAGGCCATCCCTCCACTCACCCACACCCCCTATTATTCTGCAGCGACGGCAGTCTCACACCACAGCCAAACCAGTGAACCCTCGTATTCCTCTACGCGTGGGCATCCACTGCCGCATCTTCCCCGGCTCCGCGTCGTCCCCTTCCTAGTCCTCAGCATCGTCCACCGCCGTGGTGCTCTCGGCACGGCGTGGTCAATGTGGTCAATGACCGACTTCCGTCGGAAGATTACTATACGTAGAGAGGCTGACAGCTGGGTCCATGGCAGCCGCAATGAAGTGCCTCCTTATTACGTGCAAAATAATGATTCCTGCACCTGACAGCAGGGACCACCGGACAGGCCACCGCATTTCGCAAAAAAAATCGTTTCCCCTCTGACTGCTGGGACCCATCGGACGGGCCACTGTATTTCACGAAAAAAACGTTCCACCCGCTGTCAGCTCAGACGCACCGGAAGTGCCTCCTTATTACGGACAAAAAAAATGAATACTCCCCCTGCTAGCTGGGACCCACCTTGGTGGGAGGCTAACTTGTGGGCCTACTAAGTTGACGGTGACGGAGGGCTTTGTCAACTTAGTCAATATGAACGATTCTAGCTCCAGTGACCGTACGATGTCCATCCAACGGCCGTAGTGCTTCTTCAGCCTCTGGTCTTCTTGCTCCAGCCGCCCAAAGCAGCGCCGGTCGTGCTGCATGCTCCTGCCTCCCGTGGCCGGCTGTGATGCCATGGAGGCCTCACCACCCCCTACTACTCCCACCGCTGGCCAGGTCATCCCTCTACTCACCCACACCCCCTATTATTCTGCAGCGATGGCAACCTCACATCGCAGCCGAACCAGTGAACCCTCGTACTCCTCTCCGCGTGGGCATCCACTGCCGCATCTTCCCCAGCTCCGCGTCGTCCCCATCCTAGGCCTCGTCGTCATCCACTGCCCTGGTGCTCTCGGCGCGGCGTGGTCAATGTGGTCATGGAACGACTTCCATCGGACATGGACTGTACGTGGAGAGGCTGACAGTTGGGTCCATGGCCGCACACAATGAAATGCCTCATTATTACGTGCAAAATAATGATTCCTCCAGCTGACATCTGGTACCCACCGGAAGGGCCTATGTATTTCATGAAAAAATGTTCCCCCTGCTGACAGGTCGGACCCACCACCTATATCTTCGCACGCAAGGAAGTGTCTCCTTATTACGCACAAAAAATGAATACCCCCTGCTAGCTGGGACCCACCGTAGTGGGTGGCTGACTTGTGGGCCTACTAAGTTGATGGGGACGGAGGGCTTTGTCAACTTAGTCAATACTCCAGTGACCGTATGATGTCCATCCAACAGACATAGTGCTTCTTCAACCTCTGTTCTTCTTGCTCCAGCTGCCCAAAGTAGCGCCGGTCGTGCCGCCTGCTCCTGCCTCCCGTGGCCGGCTGTGCTACCGCGGTGGCCTCACCGCCCCCATACTACTCCCACCGCTGGCCAGGCCATCCCTCTACTCACCCACACCCCCTGTTATTC
Organism: Triticum aestivum; assembly: GCF_018294505.1. Lineage (NCBI taxonomy): Eukaryota > Viridiplantae > Streptophyta > Magnoliopsida > Poales > Poaceae > Triticum > Triticum aestivum. Next base: position 405,632,461 of record NC_057795.1, read on the forward strand.
TGCGGTGACGGTAGCCTCACACCGCAGCCGAACCAGTGAACCCTCGTCCTCCTCTCTGCGTGGGCATCCACTGCCGTGTCTTCCCCAGCTCCGCGTCATCCCTTTCCTAGGCCTCGCCGTCGTCCCCCGCCGTGGTGCTCTCGGCGCTGCGTGGTCAACGTGGTCAAGGAATGACTTCCATCGGACATGGACTGTACGTGGAGAGGCTGACAGCTGGGTCCACGGCCACAGCAAGGAAGTGCCTCCTTATTACGCGGAAAATAATGATACCTCCACCTGACAGCAGGGACCCACCGTACGGGCCACTGTATTTCGTGAAAAAAACGTTTCCCCCCTGACTGCTGGGACCCACCAGCTACATCTTCACATGCAAGGAAGTGCGTCCGGGCAAAAAACGATTCTCTCCCCTGACTGTTGGGACCCACCAGCTACATCTTCGCACGCAAGGAAGTGCCTGACAGTCGGGACCCACCTGGTCGAAGTGTACATAGTGTTGTCATTCTGGTCTCGAACGTGTACGTACTTACTGGTGGATGTAGAGGCGCACACGTGTCGTAGTAGAGGCAAGCACGTAGCATGTACACGTACGTATAGCAGCCAGTGTGCAAGAAAGAAAATACGGCCACCTACGTACATACGGGCGGGGTCTCGGTCGCCTACTCGCACATACGTATGGCCAGGGCTCGTGTACATGGCTGAGTCGGAATGGAGAAACAACATCGTCATCATGTTCATGGGGAGTCAACTGGCTGGGTCGGAACGGAATGCATCGTCGTGTTCATCGGGAGGGCTTGGACGGAACAGGTGATGGAAACGAGGCCTGGCGTACCGCAGAATGGAGGAAACGGCCTTGTGTTCGACCGGCCACGTTCGAAATGGGATCCTGTTCATCGGGGGGGTCTGGCGTACCGCAAAATGGAGGAAACGGACCTCCTACGTCCAAAACGGGGCCCTGTTGATCGGGAGGGGTGTGGCGTACCGCAAAATGGACAAAACAGACTTGTGTTGGAGTGTTACGGTCGAAACGGGGGTCCAATTCAGCAGGAGGGGTGTGGCGTACCGCAAAACGGGACTCCATGGGATATTGTTCATCTCCATCATCGACTTCCTCCAGCCTCCACGGGCTATTGCTCATCCACCGTCGACCTTTGGGATCCTGTTCATCCAGCCTCCACCGCGCGCTACTCCACCGGCTACTGTTCAACCACCCCTCTCCACGGGGTCCTGTTCAACCACCCCTCCACGGGCTACTGTTCATCCACCCCTCCACCATCTACTGTTCATCCAGCCCTCCACGGGGCCGTCCTATTCATCCAGCCATCCATGGGGTCCTGTTCATCCAGCCCCAACCGACTCGATCAATCGGGGTCCTGTTCATCTAGAGGCAACGCCACGGGGTCCTGTTCATCCACCCCCACTGCTCACTGTTCATCCCCCCCCCCCCCCCCCGCGCAACGCTCACTGTTCATCCAAAGGCAGCATCGATTGGCTTTAGTTATCAGTAGTAGCGAAGGAATCGCTCGATCGGGTTCAGTAACGCGTAGCCTACAGTGCAATCGCTCGGCTTTAGTTCAGCGACGCCTCGCTTGGGTTCAGTTAGAGCCCAACGCCTCGCACACACGCACGTACGTGTAGGAGAGAAACACGCATCGCTTGGCCCCTGACCACCCACCGTAACCGGGAACTCCTCGAAATTTTCCTCGCCCTCGCTTCTACCACGATTTTTTCTGTCATGGACGGCCCAAAGAATGTCACGCAACTACCTCTCCGGCCTGCCCAGGACGAAAAGCCCATTTTCTATCATGATTTTTTGTCATAGAAGTAGGAGCCCACCACATCTATGATGATACCGGGTTTTGTCACAATTATCATCATACAAGTGTCATAAGTATGACAGGAAAAAAAATTGTTCAGCCCAAAATGTCACATATGTGTCTTTTTTTTGTAGTGTCATGCCTAGATAATCTCATAATTATTCGTTTTTTTATCAATTGCTCGATAGTAATTTGTTCACCCACCGTAATACTTATGCTATCTTGGGAGAAGCCACTAGTGAAACCTATGGCCCCCAGATCTATCTCTTATCATATAAGCTTTCAATCTACTTTTATTTGCATCTTTACTTTTCCAATCTATATCATAAAATACCAAAAATATATTTATCTTATCATATTATCTCGATCAGATCTCACTTCGCAAGTGGCCTTGAAGGGATTGACAACCCCTTTATTGCGTTGGTTGCGAGTTCTTCTTTGTTTTTGTAGGTGCGTGGGACTTTTGAGGAGCCTCCTACTGGATTGATACCTTTGTTCTCAAAAACTGAGAGAAATACTTACGCTACTATTGATGCATCATCCTTTCCTCTTCAAGGAAAACCAACGCAAGCTCAAGACGTAGCAAGAAGGATTTCTCGCGCCATTTGATGAGGATACAGACTTGGGGTAGGGTCATAGGCTTGACCTATACGTCCTACCCAAGGTCACTACCCAAGAAGGCAAGAAGGTCAAGAGACTCCATGAGACCCCCGGTCAAAGGTGTGGAGTGCAATCCACTCGACACCATGTCACTCGGGAGTCTCCCTACCTATCGTCACTCAACTAACAAGAGAATCATTCGACCTCCCGAAGACCAGGAGACACTCAGCGTACAACGGTCGCACATTCACTCCGTAGTCTTTAAGGCCATTAATAGAAGTTAAGGCTGGTATTACTAGTAATGCCAGCACTTTATGTACATTTACTCCCTTGTAATGGAGGGCGGGAGAGGTCCTGGTGAACTCTATATAAGCCACCCTCCTCCTCTGGCACATGGGTTGGCACCCTGATACGTCTCCAACGTATCTATAATTTTTGATTGCTCCATGCTACTTTATCTACTGTTTTGGACTATATTGGGCTTTATTTTCCACTTTTATATTATTTTTGGGACTAACCTATTAACCGGAGGCCCAACCCAGAATTGCTGTTTTTGCCTATTTCAGTATTTTGAAGAAACGGAATATCAAACGGAATGAAACCTTCGGGAACGTGATTTTCTCACCGAACGTGATCTAGGAGACTTGGACCCTGCTCCAAGGAACAAAAGAGGCGGTCACGAGGGTGGAGGGCGCCCCCCTGGGCGCACCCCCTACCTCGTGGGCCCCCTGCTGCTCCACTGACATACTCCTTCCTCCTATTATACCTACGTATCCCCAAACGATCAGAACAGGAGCCAAAAATCTAATTCCACTGCCGCAACCTTTTGTATCCACGAGATCCCATCCTAGGCCTGTTCTGGAGCTCCGTCGAAGGGGGCATCCACCACGAAGGGCTTCTACATCAACATCATAGCCCCTCCGATGAAGTGTGAGTAGTTTACTTCAGACCTTCGGGTCCATAGCTAGTACCTAGATGGCTTCTTCTCTCTTTTTGGATCTCAATACAATGTTTTCCCCCTCTCTCGTGGAGAACTATTCGATGTAATCTTCTTTTTGCGGTGTGTTTGTTGAGACCGATGAATTGTGGGTTTATGATCCAGTATTATCTATGGAAAATATTTGAATCTTCTCTGAATTCTTTTATGTATGATTGAGTTATCTTTGCAAGTCTCTTCGAATTATCCTTTTTGGTTTGGCCAACTAGATTGGTAGTTCTTGCAATGGGAGAAGTGCTTACCTTTGGGTTCAATCTTGCGGTGTCCTTTCCCAGTGACAGCAGGGGCAACAAGGCACGTATTGTATTGTTGCCATCGAGGATAACAAGATGGGTTTTTTACCATATTGCATGAATTTATCCCTCTACATCATGTCATCTTGCTTAAGGCATTACTTTGTTTTTAACTTAATACTCTAGATGCATGCTGGATAGCGGTTGATGAGTGGAGTAATAGTAGTAGATGCACAATCGTTTCGATCTACTTGTCTCGGACGTGATGCCTATATACATGATCATTACCTAGATATGCTCATAACTATGCTAATTTCTGTCAATTGCTCAACAGTAATTTGTTCACCCACCGTAGAATATCTATGCTCTTGAGAGAAGCCACTAGTGAAACCTATGGCCCCCGGGTCTATTCTCATCATATCAATCTCTATCGCTTTATTTACTTGCTTTGTTTTTACTTTGCCTTTTACTTTTCACTTTGCATCTATCTATCAAAAATACCAAAAATATTATTTATCATCTCTATCAGATCTCACTCTCCTAAGTGACCGTGAAGGGATTGACAACCCCTAATCGTGTTGGTTGCGAGTAGCTATCGTTTTGTGTAGGTACGAGGGACTTGTGCGTAGTCTCCTACTGGATTGATACCTTGGTTCTCAAAAACCGAGGGAAATACTTACGCTACTTTGCTGCATCATCCTCTCCTCTTCGGGGAAATCCAACGCAGTGCTCAAGAGGTAGCAAGAAGAATTTCTGGCGCCGTTGCCAGGGAGGCTCACGCAAGCAAGAGTCAACCATACCAAGTACCCATCACAATCCCTATCTCTCGCATTACATTATTTGACATTTGCCTCTCGTTTTCCTCTCCCCCACTTCACCCTTGCCGTTTTATTCGCCCTCTCTTTCCCAATCTCATCCTCTCTTTCCCGTTTGCCTTTTTCCCGTTGCCTTTCTGTTTGCTTGTGTGTTGGATTACTTGTTGCCATGGCGCAAGATAATACCAAATTGTGTGATTTCTCGAATACCAATAATAATGATTTCCTTAGTACTCTGATTGCTCCTCTTAATAATGATGAGTCTTGTGAAATCAATACCGCTTTGCTGAATCTTGTTATGAAAGATCAATTCGCCGACCTTCCTAGTGAAGATGTCGCTACGCATCTAAACAATTTTGTTGATTTGTGTGATATGCAAAAGAAGAAAGATACGGATAACAATATTGTCAAGTTGAAGTTATTTCCGTTTTCGCTTAGAGATCATGCTAAAGTTTGGTTTTCATCTTTGCCTAAAAATAGTATTGATTCTTGGAACAAGTGCAAAGATGCTTTTATCTCTAAGTATTTTCCTCCCTCTAAGATCATCACTCTTAGGAATGATATCATGAATTTTAAACAACTTGATCATGAGAATGTTGCCCCATCTTGAGAAAGAATGAAATTGATGCTTCGCAATTGCCCTACTCATGGTTTGAATTTATGGATGATCATACAAAATTTTTATGCCGGATTGAATTTTTCTTCTAGAAATCTTTTAGATTTGGCCGCGGGAGGCACGTTTATGGAAATTACGTTAGGATATGCTACCAAATTGCTTGATAATTTTATGGCTAATTATTCTCAGTGGCACACCAAAAGATCTTCTAGTAAAAAAGTGCATGCTATAGAAGAAATCAATGTTTTGAGTGAAAAGATGGATGAACTTATGAAGATGTTTGCTCCTAAAAATACTCCTCTTGATCCCAATGATATGCCTTTGTCTATCTTGCTTGAGAATAATAATGAATCTATGTATGTGAATTTTGTTGGTAGGAATAGTTTTGGAAACAACGCGTATAGAGGGGATTTTAATCCTAGGCCTTATCCTAGTAATCCTTCTAATAATTATGGAAATTCCTACAACAACTCTTATGGAAATTTTAATAAGATGCCCTCTGAATTTGAGAGTAGTGTTAAAGAGTTTATGAATTCACAAAAGAATTTTAATGCTTTGCTTGAAGAGAAATTGCTTAAAGTTGATGATTTGGCTAGGAACGTTGATAGAATTTCTCTTGAAATTGATTCTTTAAAGCTTAGATCTATTCCTCCTAAGCATGATAGCAATGAGTCTCTCAAAGCCATGAGAATTTCCATTGATGAGTGCAAAGAAAGGACCGCTAGGATGCATGCTTCCAAACATGCCTTTATTAAAGCGTGTTCTTCCAATTCCTATGAAAATCAAGATGAAGATCTAAAAGTTATTGATGTGTCCCCCATTAAATCTTTGTTTTGCAATATGAATCTTGATGAAACTGAATATGATCTTCCTTTACCTAGAAGGCGTTCTAAGAATTCGGAGTTTCTAGATCTTGATGATGAAATTGGGATTGAAATAAATAAAAACCGAGATGTTGCTAAACCCACTATTTTGGATCTCAAGGAATTTAATTATGAAAATTGCTCTTTAATTGGTTTTATTTCCTTGTTATAATCCGTGCTAGATTCTCCTCATGCTTACAGTCAAAATAAGGCCTTTACCGAACACATTGTTGATGCCTTGATGCAATCTTATGAAGAAAAACTTGAGTTGAAAGTTTCTATCCCTAGAAAACTCTATGATGAGTGGGAACCTACTATTAAGATTAAAATTAAAGATTATGAGTTTCATGCTTTGTGTGATTTGGGTGCTAGTGTCTCTACTATTCCCAAAGCTTTGTGTGATTTGCTAGATTTCCGTGATTTTGATGATTGCTCTCTAAACTTGCATCTTGCGGATTCCACTATTAAAAATCCTATGGTAAAAATTAATGATGTTCTTATTGTTGCAAATAGGAATTATGTGCCCGTAGATTTTATCGTTCTTGATATAGATTGCAATCCTTCATGTCCTATTATTCTTGGTAGACCTTTCCTTAGAACGATTGGTGCAATTATTGATATGAAGGAAGGGAATATTAGATTCCAATTTCCATTAAAGAAGGGTATGGAACACTTCCATAAAAATAAAATAAAATTACCATATGAATCTATCATGAGAGCCACTTATGGATTTCCTACCAAAGATGGCAATACCTAGATCTATCCTTGCTTTTATGCCTAGCTAGGGGCGTTAAACGATAGCGCTTGTTGGGAGGCAACCCAATTTTATTTTGTATTTTTTGTTTTTGCTTCTGTTTAGGAATAAATAATCCATCTAGCTCCTGTTTGGATGTGGTTTTATCTTTTAATTAGTGTCTGTGCCAAATAGAACCTATAGGATAACCTACGATGATAGTTGATTTGATTCTGCTGAAAAACAGAAATTTTGCGCGCACGAATATAGTTTTGTTAAATCAAAGAAACGTGATTTTTCCTCGATTCTTTTTGCTGCTGTTCAATAAGAAAAATTTCCAAGACTTCCTATTTTGGTAGAATTTTTGGAGTTCCAGAAGTTTGCGTTAGTTACAGATTGCTACAGACTGTTCTGTTTTTCACAGATTCTGTTTTACGTGTGTTGTTTGCTTATTTTGATGAATCTATGGTTAGTAAAATAGTTTATAATCCATAGAGAAGTTGGAATACAGTAGGTTTAACACCAATATAAATAAAGAATGAGTTCATTATAGTACGTTAAGTAGTTCTTTGTTTTCTTTCTCTAACGGAGCTCACGAGATTTCTGTTGAGTTTTGTGTTGTGAAGTTTTCATGTTTTGGGTGAATTCTTTTGATGGATTATGGAACAAGGAGCGGCAAGATCCTAAGCTTGGGGATTCCCATGGCACCCCAAGATAATCCAAGGACACCAAAAAGTCAAAGCTTGGGGATGCCCCGGAAGGCATCCCCTCTTTCGTCCACTTCCATCGGTAATTTACTTGGAGCTATATTTTTATTCACCACATGAAATGTGTTTTGCTAGGAGAGTCTTGTATTATTTGCGTCTTTGCTTGTTAGTTTGCCACAATCATCCTTGCTGTACACACCTTTTGAGAGAGACATACATGAATTGGAATTTGTTAGAGTACTCTATGTGATTCACTTATATCTTTTGAGCTTGATAGTTTTGCTCATAGTACTTCACTTATATCTTTTGAGCGTGATAATTTTTGCTTTAGTGCTTCACTTATATCTTTTAGAGCACGGTGGTGGATTTGTTTTAAAGAAACTCTTGATCTCTCATGCTTCACTTAGATTATTTTGAGAGTCATTAATAGCATGGTAGTTTGCTTAATGTTAATATACTTAGTATTCAAGATATGTGAAACTTTCTTTTGAGTGAATTGAATACTAAGATAAGTTTGATGCTTGATAATTGTTTTGAGATATGGAGGTCATAATATCAAAGTCGTGCTAGTTGGTAATTTGAATTTGAGAAATGCTTGTGTTGAAGTTTGCAAGTCCCGTAGCATGCACGTATGGTTAAAGTTGTCTAACAAATTTGAAACATGAAGTGTTACCTGGCTTGTGCATCCTTATGAGTGGTGGTCGGGGACGAGCGATGGTCTTTTCCTACCAATCTATCCCCCTAGGAGCATGTGCGTAGTACTTGATTTTTTTGATGGCTTCTAAATTTTTGCAATAATTATATGAGTTCTTTTGACTAATGTTGAGTCCATGGATTATACGCGCTCTCACCTTTCCGCCTTTGCTAGCCTCTTTGGTACCGTGCATTGCCCTTTCTCACCTTGAGAGTTGGTGCAAACTTCGCCAGTGCATCCAAACCCAGTGATACGATATGCTCTATCACACATAAACCTCCTTATATCTTCCTCAAAACAGCCACCATACCTACCTATCATGGCATTTCCATAGCCATTCCGAGATATATTGCCATGCAACTTCCATCATCATCATCATGACATACATTACTTTTGCCATATTGCCATTGCATGATCATGTAGTTGACATCATATTTGTGGCAAAGCCACCATGCATTATTTTTCATACATGTCACTCTTGATTCATTGCACCATCCCGGTACACCGCCAGAGGCATGCATATAGAGTCATATCTTGTTCTAAGTTTCGAGTTGTAATCCTTATGTTGTAATCAATAGAAGTGTGATGATAATCATTGTTAGAGCATTGCCCAAAAAAAAAAAAAGAGAAAGAAAAAAAAGTAAGGCCAAAAATAAAAAGGCCCAAAAAAAGAAAAAAAGAGAGAGAAAAAATGGGGCAATGCTACTATCTCTTTTTCCACACTTGTGCTTCAAAGTAGAACCTTGTTCCTCATGTAGTGAGTCTCATATATTGTGCTTCAAAGTAGCACCTTGTTCTTCATGTAGTGAATCTCAGAAAGTTGTCCTTTTTTATACTAGTGGGAATTTTTCATTATAGAACTTGGCTTGTATATTCCTACGATGTGCTTCCTCAAATGCCCTAGGTGTTCATGAGCAAGCAAGTTGGATGCACACCCACTAGTTTTCTTTTGTTGAGCATTCATAGCTCTAGTGCATCCGTTGCATGGAAATCCCTACTCCTCATGTTGACATCAATTGATGGGCATCTCCATAGCCCGTTGATTATCCTCGTCAATGTGAGACTTTCTCCTTTTTTGTCTTCTCCACACAATCCCCATCATCATATTCTATTCCACCCATAGTGCTATATCCATGGCTCGCGCTCATGTATTGCATGAAGGTTGAAAATGTTTGAGATTATTTGAGTATGAAACAATTGCTTGGCTTGTCATCGGGGGTATATAAGTTCAGAACATCTTTGTGTGACGAAAATGAAGCATAGCTTAACTATATGATTTTGTAGGGAGAACTTTCTTTTGCCATGCTATTTTGAGAAGACATGATTGCTTTGATTAGTATGCTTGAAGTATTATTATTTTTGTGTAAATATGAACTTTTGTCTTGAATCTTTCGGATCTGAATATTCATATCACAATTACGAAGATTTATATTGAAATTATGCCAAAGTATCACTCCGCATCAAAAATTCGTTTTATCATTTACCTACTTGAGGACGAGCAGGAATTAAGCTTGGGGATGCCTGATACGTCTCCAACGTATCTATAATTTTTTATTGCTCCATGCTACTTTATCTACTGTTTTGGACTATATTGGGCTTTATTTTCCACTTTTATATTATTTTTGGGACTAACCTATTAACCGGAGGCCCAACCCAGAATTGCTATTTTTTTGCCTACTTCAGTATTTTGAAGAAACGGAATATCAAACGGAGTCCAAACGGAATAAAACCTTCGGGAACGTGATTTTCTCACCGAACGTGATCCAGGAGACTTGGACCCTGCTCCAAGGAACAAAAGAGGCGGTCACGAGGGTGGAGGGCGCCCCTCTGGGCGCGCCCTGCTACCTCGTGGGCCCCCTGCTGCTCCACTGACGTACTCCTTCCTCCTATATATACCTATGTATCCCCAAACGATCAGAACAGGAGCCAAAAACCTAATTCCACCGCCGCAACCTTCTGTATCCACGAGATCCCATCTTGGGGCCTGTTCCGTAGCTCCGCCGGAGGGGGCATCCACCACGGAGGGCTTCTACATCAACACCATAGCCCCTCCAATGAAGTGTCAGTAGTTTACTTCAGACCTTCGGGTCCATAGCTAGTAGCTAGATGGCTTCTTCTCTCTTTTTGGATCTCAATACAATGTTCTCCCCCTCTCTCGTGGAGAACTATTCGATGTAATCTTCTTTTTGCGGTGTGTTTGTTGAGATCGATGAATTGTGGGTTTATGATCCAGTATTATCTATGGAAAATATTTGAATCTTCTCTGAATTCTTTTATGTATGATTGAGTTATCTTTGCAAGTCTCTTCGAATTATCCTTTTTGGTTCGGCCAACTAGATTGGTAGTTCTTGCAATGGGAGAAGTGCTTAGCTTTGGGTTCAATCTTGCGGTGTCCTTTCCCAGTGACAGCAGGGGCAACAAGGCATGTATTGTATTGTTGCCATCGAGGATAACAAGATGGGGTTTTTATCATATTGCATGAATTTATCCCTCTACATCATGTCATCTTGCTTAAGGCGTTACTCTGTTTTTAACTTAATATTCTAGATGCATGCTAGATAGCGGTCGATGAGTGGAGTAATAGTAGTAGATGCAGAATCGTTTCGATCTACTTGTCTCGGACATGATGCCTATATACATGATCATTACCTAGATATGCTCATAACTATGCTCAATTCTGTCAATTGCTCAACAGTAATTTGTTCACCCACCGTAGAATATCTATGCTCTTGAGAGAAGCCACTAGTGAAACCTATGGCCCCCGGGTCTATTCTCATCATATCAATCTCTATCGCTTTATTTACTTGATTTGTTTTTACTTTGCCTTTTACTTTTCACTTTGCCTCTATCTATCAAAAATACCAAAAATATTATTTATCATCTCTATCAGATCTCACTCTCGTAAGTGACCGTGAAGGGATTGACAACCCCTAATCGCGTTGGTTGCGAGTAGCTATCGTTTTGTGTAGGTACGAGGGACTTGTCCGTGGTCTCCTACTGGATTGATACCTTGGTTCTCAAAAACTGAGGGAAATACTTACGCTACTTTGCTGCATCATCCTCTCCTCTTCGGGGAAATCCAACGCAGTGCTCAAGAGGTAGCACACCCCCTGTAATATCACACACATAATCCAATCGACTGGCTCCGGGCACCGAGACGTAGGGCTGTTACTTCCACCGTGAAGGGCCTGAACTCGTAAACCTCGTTTGTACACCTTCGCCATAGCTGAGATCTTGCCTCTCCATACCTACCCCCTTTCTACTGTTAGACTTAGAACCACGACAGTTGGCTCCCACAGTGGGGCAGGTGTCTTAGCGACTTATTGGTGAAGTTGCAAGTTTTTCCGATCATCATCATGGTTTCCGGCTGCGAGATGGTTGAGGAACGCGAGAACTGTCTCGGCGCGCTCATTTTCGTCGCTGACGACTTGGCGTGGCTTCAGGAAGCTCCACTCGATGTTGAGGCTCTCCCCGTCCGAGGGGCGACGCACTTTCGCGCGTGCATTCGTGGCGTCCTTCTTCATCAGCCGTCGACCCAGTATCAGTCGGCTCCGATGACATCTTCCCTCCCTGCTGTTCGCCGCCGCAAGCGATCCGGTCGGTCGCAGCTTCAGCGGTGGGTGAAGCATGTGGTGGCTCAGCGTTCGGCCACTCATCAAGTTGTGACAATCGAGCCCGACGAAACTCTCCACGGCCTGTTCAATCTGTCGACTGGCTCCGCGGAGACGGCATCCGAGTGTGATAGCAGCGATCCTGTGGCTGAAGTCCTGATGGTCGATGGTCCACGTGGCCCACCTGGCTTTCGCTGCGAGGACGGCAAAGATGTTGGCGGCGATCTGTCACGGGTCCACGAGGAGTATCATCCTGAACCTCTCTCTTCGCAGTAGAGGGAGGATCTTCGTCGTTGCAACATGGACGCACTTCACATGCCCATCGTTGGAGAAACTCCCGAGGCTTAGGCCTTGGAGGAGGCGTGCTTGGCTAATTTGGATGAGCGCACTCAACTGGAGAATTTTCAACGTGCTCTCGATGAGCGAGCTCGGGAACGAGTCCCTGAGTCCAGTCGACGGCAACTTTTCCCGCCTCCACAGAACCTCACAGCTGCAGCCCGAATTGCAGAGTCGATTCAACCTTCCCAGTCAGAGGCTGGTCGAGGGTTGGAGCAAATCCGAGCCTTGCTCCGAGCAGCAGGAGTGCAGAATTCTGCAGTGTCTTAGTCATGGAATAGGATACACAGCAGATCTGTGGTAGCGGATATAGTTCAGTCGGCCCATAGCCCAAGATCGCCCCCCGCAGCGAGAAGGCCGTGGGTAGTATGATCGTCAGTTCGACCGCGACAATCGTCGTCGAGTGCCAACGCCTCCTCTGAGGAGTGCGTCGTATGTGCCTCGGCAGAACAATGACAGACGTCCTCACAGGGATGAGCGCAACGCTCCAGTCGACCCAAGAGAGCCGGGCTTCGACGCGAGATCCATTCTCGTCTAAGGCCTGGTCGACCGAAATAGAGCACATAGAGAAGACCTAGGCAGAGATCGTCCGAGTGGCAGCAGGTTACATGTTTCGGGCCCAGAGTGTTTTAGCAGAGCCATCAGGACAACAGTGATTCCTCCCAACTTCAGATTGGCAACAGGAGTCAGTAAGTTCACCGGAGAATCCAAGCCTGAAGCCTAGCTTGAGGATTACCGAGTGGTTGTGCAGATTGGGGCGGAAACGATAAGATAGCAATGAAACATCTCCCCCTTATGTTGGAAGTGTCGGCCCGAGCATGGTTGACTCAGCTGGCTCCAGGCAGTGTACACAGTTGGGAAGAGCTATCTCAGGTGTTCGTAAGAACCTTTGAGGGCACGTGCAATCGGCCAACAGGGTTGCCCGAGTTGCAGCATTGTGTGCAGAAGCCGAATGAGACTTTGAGGGAATTCATTCAGTGGTGGACCACTTTGCATCACACCGTTGAGAATGTATCAGAGCATCAGGCAGTGTGCGCTTTCAAGGAAGGCATCAAGTATCGAGAGTTGGTTCTGAAATTCGGTCGGACTGGGGATATGACTCTGACCCGGATGATGGACATAGCCACCCGGTATGCTAACGAATAAGAAGAGGATCGACTCTGTAGCAGGAAGAGTAAACCAGTCGGCCAAGAGGCCGGTGGAGGTGGCTCCAGTCGGAAACAAAAGCGTAAAGCCGAGTGAGGGAGTCCTGGACTAGGGGGTGTCCGGATAGCCGAACTATCATCATCGGCCGGACTCCAAGACTATGAAGATACAAGATTGAAGACTTCGTCCCTTGTCCGGATGGGACTTTCCTTGGCGTGGAAGGCAAGCTTGGCGATACGGATATGTAGATCTCCTACCATCGTAACCGACTCTGTGTAACCCTAGCCCTCTCCGGTGTCTATATAAACCGGATGGCTTTAGTCGGTAGGACGAACAACAATCATACCATAGGCTAGCTTGTAGGGTTTAGCCTCCTTGATCTCGTGGTAGATCTACTCTTGTAACACACATCATCAATATTAATCAAGCAGGACGTAGGGTTTTACCTCCATCAAGAGGGCCCGAACCTGGGTAAAACATCGTGTCCCTTGTCTCCTGTTACCATCCGCCTAGACGCACAGTTCGGGACCCCCTACCCGAGATCCGCCAGTTTTGACATCGACATTGGTGCTTTCATTGAGAGTTCCTCTGTGTCATCACCGATAGGCTCGATGGCCTCTTCGATCATCAACAATGATGAAGTCCAGGGTGAGACCTTCCTCCCCGGACAGATCTTCGTATTCGGCGGCTTTGCATTGCGGGCCAATTCACTTGGCCATCTGGAGCAGATCGAAAGCTATGCCCTGGCCGTTAGGTCAGATTTGGAAGTTTGAACTTCACGGCTGACATCCGCGGGGACTTGATCTTCGATGGATTCGAGCCACAGCCAAGCGCACTGCACTGTCACGACGGGCATGATTTAGCTCTGCAGCCGGACAGTACCCTGGATGCCGCACTCGAGCCCGCTCCGATCTTCAATTCGGAGCCGGCTGCGTAGATCGAGGATGGATGGCTAGACACCGCCTCGAGGGCTGCAACCTCTACGGTGATAGAGCAGAACACTGACCTTGTCCCTCACGAAGCTCGTGACTCCAAGGTGCCGGACTCCTTGCCGGACTCCGAACCTCCCGCGCCCCCTCCAATCGAATTCGATTGGGCGCCGGTCATGGAGTTCACCGCAGCGGACATCTTTCAACACTCACCTTTTGGCGACATCTTGAGTTCGCTAAAGTATCTCTCGTTATCAGGAGAACCCTGGCCGGACTGCGGTCAGGACGGTTGGGATGCGGATGACAAAGAAATTCAGAGCCCACCCACCACCCACTTAGTAGCCACTGTCGACGATCTAACCGACATGCTAGACTACGACTCCGAAGACATCGACGGTATGGACGATGATGCCGGAGACGACCAAGAACCAGCTCCTACTAGGCACTGGAAATCCACCTCATCATATGACATATACATGGTGGATATCCCAAAGGATGGGAATGGCGAAGCAACAGTGGAGGATGACCGCTCCAAGAAACAGCCCAAGCGCCGGCGTCAGCGGCGCCGCTCTAAATCCCGCCACAGCAAGAATGAAGATTCTGGCACCGGAGATAATAACACACCGGACAGCACTAAAGACAACCCACTCCAGCAAGATTCAGCGCAGGAGGACGGAGACGCCAGCCCTCATGAGAGAGCGGCAGAAGAAGAGGTAGAGGATTATATGCCTCCCTCCGGAGATGAGGCAAGCCTCGACGATGACGAATTTGTCGTGCTTGAGGATCCCGTCGAACAAGAGCGTTTTAAACGTAGGCTTATGGCCACGGCAAACAGCCTCAAGAAAAAGCAGCAACAACTTAGAGCTGATCAAGATCTGCTAGCCGACAGATGGACTGAAGTCCTCGCGGCCGAAGAGCATGAGCTCGAACGCCCCTCCAAAAGTTACCCTAAACGCAAGCTGCTCCCCCGATTAGAGGAGGAGGCGTATGAACCTGCATCACCAGCAGACAATACGGCTGACCGACCACCCCGCGGTCGCGACAGAGAGGCCCCTAGGCCCTTCACTAGAACCGTACCCCGGCATCGCTCGAAGAGCACAAAGCCACAAGGGAACGCTCTGGACTTGCGAGATACATTGGAGGATAAGGCAAGACAATCAAGATCGATCTATGGATCGCGTGGGCACCCAATGATACGTGACGACAACCGTCGCGCCGGACACAGTAAGTCTGGCCGGGCCGAACAAAATAGACAAAGCTCTTTCGAGCTCCGTCGTGATATCGCCCAGTACAGAGGTGCCGCACACCCACTGTGCTTCATAGACGAAGCAATGGATCATAAAATCCCCGAAGGGTTTAAACCCGTGAACAATGAATCCTACGATGGCACAACAGACCCCGCGGTTTGGATCGAAGACTATCTCCTTCATATCCACATGGCCCGCGGTGATGATCTTCACGCCATCAAATATCTCCCACTCAAACTTAAAGGACCAGCCCGGCATTGGCTTAACAGCTTGCCAGCAGAGTCAATCGGGAGTTGGGAAGACCTGGAAGCCGCATTCCTCGATAACTTCCAAGGCACGTATGTGCGGCCACCAGACGCCGATGACCTAAGCCACATAATTCAGCAGCCAGACGAATCGGCCAGACAATTCTGGACACGGTTCTTAACCAAGAAAAACCAAATCGTCGACTGTCCGGATGCGGAGGCCCTCGCAGCCTTCAAACGCAACATCCGCGACGGGTGGCTTGCCCGGCACCTGGGACAGGAAAAGCCGAAATCCATGGTAGCCCTCACATCACTCATGATCCGCTTCTGCGCGGGTGAGGATAGCTGGCTAGCACGCAGCAATAACCTCAGCAAAAACTCTGGCAGTCCGGATTTCAAGGACCGCAATGGCAGGTCGTGTCGCAACAAAAACAAACGCCGCATTAACGGCGATAACAGTGAAGATACGACAGTCAATGCCGGATTCGGAGGCTCTAAACCCGGTCAGCGGAAAAAGCCATTCAAAAGAACTACTCCGGGTCCGTCCAATTTGGACCAAATACTCGACCGCTCGTGCCAGATACATGGCACCCCCGAAAAGCCAGCCAACCACACCAACAGGGACTGTTGGGTATTCCAACAGGCAGGCAAGTTAATTGCCGAAAACAATGACAAGGGGCTGCACAGCGATGACGAGGAAGAGACCCGACCGCCGAACAATAGAGGATAGAAGGGTTTCCCCCCACAGGTGTGGACGGTGAACATGATATACGCAACGCACATACCCAAAAGGGAGCGGAAGCGTGCACTCAGGGATGTATACGCGATGGAGCCAGTTGCCCCGAAGTTCAAACCATGGTCCTCCTGCCCGATCACTTTTGACCGAAGGGACCACCCCACCAGCATCCGCCATGGCGGATTCACCGCATTGGTTCTAGACCCAATCGTCGAGGGATTTCACCTCACCAGAGTCCTAATGGACGGCGGCAGCAGCCTGAACCTGCTTTATCAGGACACAGTGCGCAAAATGGGCATAGACCCCTCAAGGATTAAACCTACCAAGACGACCTTTAAAGGCGTCATACCAGGTGTAGAGGCCAATTGTACAGGCTCAGTTACACTGCAAGTGGTCTTCGGATCCCCGGATAACTTCCGAAGCGAGGAGTTAATCTTCGACATAGTTCCGTTCCGCAGCGGCTATCATGCTCTGCTCGGACGTACCGCGTTCGCAAAGTTCAACGCGGTGCCTCACTACGCATACCTCAAGCTCAAGATGCCAGGCCCTCGAGGAGTCATCACGGTCAACGGAAACACTGAACGCTCTCTCCGAACGGAGGAACATACAGCGGCTCTCGCGGCAAAAGTACAGTGCAGCCTCTTAAGGCAATTCTCAAGTTCGGCCGTTAAGCGACCGGACACGGCTAAACGCGCCTGGAGTAACATACAGCAAGACCACCTGGCACGTTCCGAGCACGCGTAGCAGTGCGGCCCCAACCCCAGCCCCTGCAAAATGTCAAGACAGGTCCTTCGCGTACACCATTACACTCTGAAGATACCATGGGCATGGGGAGAGGGGCACGACCACGATAGGCGCAGAATACGGCTTAACCACACCAGGGGCTCTCAAGTGTGTTGTTCTTTTTTTTCTTTTCTTTTTATTTTTTCCCACAGGACTCCGTTCGTCAGAGGCCCTGTCCGGCAGCAGACCTGCCAAACTCACAATGCAACAGCCAGGGAAGGATAAAGGCTACAACGAATATCCAGGTGGTTCCATTACAAGAATTAAATCCGTTTTATGCACCATTCTGCAGCCTACCCCTGGAGGGGGACATGTTTAATAGTCCCATCCCCTGCTTATCGCACCATTTGTATCGTTCTGCACTTACAACAGTTTTTCTTGAATAAGTAATGCAGCACCTTTTTGCTTCCAATTGCATTTCTCTCTTATACATATGTTCATTTGTGACATGTCGCATCCGTACGTTTTGGTACGGCTAAATACACCAGGGGCTTATGTTTCCCGCATCATGGTGTGATAAGTCCGAACACTTTCACAAGTGCGGCACCCCGAACTTATAGCATTATATGCATCGGCTCCGAATCATGTCTTGGGTCAATAGTTGGGTTTGCCCGGCTCCCATGTTTTGGTACCTTACGTTCCGTTGTATTGGCTAAGGTAGCACTGGGAGAACCACTGCGATTGCGCCCCGGTTGAGCTGGGCGAGTGCCTCAATGGAGAAAGCTAAAACTGACCGTCATGATGAGGCGGGAGCTGGTCGCTGTTCGAAGAGGTTTTTTGCGAGTCCCTAAAGACTTATGCCGCTTAGAGCGAAGAGCCGACTTTTGTCCGGCCCAGGCGTGGATAGCGCCCCAAATTCAGCCTTCCGAAGACTAGGGGCTTTGCTGAAATTTAAAATTATAGAATTCTATGGCTAAGTGAGAGTGTTCAAGCACTATAAGTCCGGTTGCCTTGTTCGCTGTGTTGAGCGCCTCCCTAGATGGACCCAAAAATGGGAACAAGAGTGCTCAAGTTTATCCCGAACACCCCAACACTCGTGGCATGGGGGCTGAAGCCGACGACTTGCCATCTCTCAGATTTGATAAACGGCCGCACAGAAGGTAATATTTTAAATTAAAATGCATTGCTTAGCGCAAATGAACTAAGTTTTCAGCGCACAGGATAACAAAATGCGAGTCTACTCAAATATTACATCTTTGGAGCACTCACCCGCGATAGTGCAGGCGCCCTTCAGCACACTCTTATAATACATCTCGGGCGTGCGATGCTCCTTGCCCTTCGGTGGCGGTTCCGTCACGAGCTTCTGGGCATCCATCTTGCCCCAGTGCACCTTTGCGCGGGCAAGGGCCTGACGGGCACCTTCAATATAGGCGGAGTGCTTGATGACTTCAACCCACGGGCACGCATCCACCAGCCGCTGCACTAGGCCGAAGT
Source organism: Triticum aestivum (assembly GCF_018294505.1). Taxonomy (NCBI): domain Eukaryota; kingdom Viridiplantae; phylum Streptophyta; class Magnoliopsida; order Poales; family Poaceae; genus Triticum; species Triticum aestivum. The sequence goes on from NC_057795.1 coordinate 405,651,000, forward strand.
AGCTCCCAGGCATGGCCTCCTTAGGCCACAGCCGAACTATGAGGCCCTTCATGGCCTGTTCGGCCGCCTTGTGGAGCTCGACCAGCTGCTTCAGCTGGTCGCTCAGGGGCACCGAATGTCCGGCCTCAGCATACTGAGGCCAGAAGACCTTCTCTGTCGAGCTCCCCTCCTCGGCCCGGTAGAACGCGGCAGCATCGGACACACTGCGAGGAAGATCTGCGAACGCTCCTGGAGAGCTCCGAATTCGGGTAAGCAATAGGTAATTAAAACTCACATGCTTACTTTGCATGAAAAATGCCTTACCCGCTGCTATTTTCTTCAACGCCTCGATTTCCTGGAGGGCCTTGTAGGCTTCGGCCTTAGCGGCTTTGGCACTCTCAAGAGCCGTTGCAAGCTCAGACTCTCGAGTCTTCGAGTCACGCTCCAGGCTCTCATGTTTTTTCATGAGATCCTGGAGCTCTTGCTGTACCTCCGCCACCCGCTCCTCCTGCTTCTCTCGCTCGGTGCGCTCCGCGGCCGCATTGCGTTCGGACGCAGCCACCGCTTCTTTCAGGGTCGCCACCTCGTTAGTGGCCCCTGCAATACCCACGTTATCCTTGTCATTCTTTTTGCAACCAAAATCCTTTTCTGTAAGGTACAATTTCAATAAGGTGTTACTCACCTTCCCTGTCCTCGAGCTGCTTCTTCGCACGGCCGAGCTCGTTCTCGGACCGCTCAAGGCTTTCCTTCAAAGTATTGACCTCTGCAGTCAGTGCGGCAGAGGTCAGCAGCGCAGCCTGCAATCCCATATTGACATATTTTTTATGACTCCTACGTATATCTTCTTAGATCCTTAGTCCGACTTTTCTTTCCGAACACCGAACCGAGCATCAGGGGCTACTGTCTATGCGGTACTATTTTACATATATGAAAATTCTTACCTCAAAGCCTGTTAGAAGGCTGCTGCAGGCTTCGGTCAGCCCGCTCTTGGCGAGCTGCACCTTCTGAATCACCGCACTCATAACAGTGCGGTGTTCCTCTTCGATGGAGGCGCCATTGAGCGCCTCCAGCAAGCTATCCAGCGCCTCTGGTTGGACGGAGGCTGCCGGTGTCACGGTCTTGCCCTTCTTACGAAGGGGCCGCCCGCCGGACTCCGGAGCCACTATGGGATCCGGAGCCGAGTCCAGCGCAAAGTCCGGGAGGTTGTCCTGCGACACCTCCGGGGCCTCCTCCTCCTGGCGGGTCCCTTCCCGGGATCCCACCTCAGCATCATCCGTGTCACGGGGGGTGGAGGCGGTCGGAAGAGAGTCCATATCCGACGCACCTAAGGACCCGCTCGACGAAGCGGGAAGATCGTCCTTGGGCGGACTGCAGGGTTGTATGCGGCATTAGAAAGACATTGTGTGGCAAAAAATAAAAAACCATGAAGTTATTCGGGAGTCCGGATACTCACGATCTTGCCAGGGGCTTGGCCCTTGGAGGCCAGTCCTCGTCGTCGTCACTGGCGTTGGCAGAACAGTCCGGGGGAAGAGTTTTCCCCTTCTTGGACCCTTCGGCCGCCCTCGTTGGGGAGGCCTTCCTTTTCTTCTCTCCCCCCGTTGGGGGAGAGGCTTTCTTCTTCTCCTCCTCACCTTGGTGAGAGGAGTCGGCCTCGGAGTCATCATCCGATAGCACGTGAAAACGGGAACTCTTCCGAGTCCCCGTGGCCTTCTTCTTGGCCTTCTTCTTCGGCACCATGTGGGGTGCCGGAGCCAGCAGCCCCGTTAGGCGGGCGTCCGCTGGGTCCTCTAGAAATGGGGCCGGACAGATAGTCCGCTCGGCCTTCGCCAGCCAGTCCTGTCAAAGGAAAGGGAGTTTAGATCCTGCATAGAGTCTAACTATGGAAAACAAGCGTCCCGTAAAGGACAAAATCGCTTACCTCGTCAGCCGGACGCTGCGAGCTGAATCCACGATCTTCGGTAGCGGATGCGGGAGCCTCGACGCCCTTGAACAGCACCTTCCAGACATCTTCGTACGTAGTGTCAAAGAGCCCGCTCAAAGTCTAATGCTGCACCGGATCGAACTCCCACATGTTGAAGCCCCATCGTTGGCACGGGAGGATCCGGCGGATGAGCATGACCTGGACCATGTTGACAAGCTTGAGCTTCTTGTCCACCAGCTTTTGGACGCAGGCTTGGAGTCCGGTCAGCTCCTCCGAATCACCCCAAGTCCGGCCGCTCTCTTTCCAGGAGGTGAGCCGTGTGGGGATGCCAGATCTGAATTCGGGGGCCGCTGCCCATTCAGGGTCACGCGGCTCGGTGATGTAGAACCACCCCAATTGCCACCCCTTGATGGTTTCCACGAAAGTGCCCTCAAGCCAAGTAACGTTGGACATCCTACCCACCATGGCGCCTCCGCACTCCGCTTGGCTGCCCTTCACAACCTTCGGCTTGACACTAAAGGTCTTGAGCCACAAGCCGAAGTGGGGCTGGATGCAAAGGAAGGCCTCACACACGACGATAAATGCCGAGATGTTGAGGATGAAATTCGGGGCCAGTGTCACACCCTAGCTAGTTCATGCATTAGAGTGTTGCATCATGTTTATTCTTTCAACAGAAAACTTGAAATGGGGACGACAGAACCCCCAACCCCCCTCTGAATCCAACTAAGGTTTACCAAAAACATTTTCAATGAACCTGAAATGCCCTTCTAAAATGTCCATCATTTTTGTCTTGGTTCAGAACCTCTGCCAAAAGCGATGCACAATTTCCTAGGTCATCCTAGGGTCTTTGAATTAAATCATAAGTATTTGAATTTGGGCATTTAAAATTTATAAAATATTTCAAATGCTCAAATAGACCCAAACTAAAATGTTCCATGTTGGAAATATTCCAACTAAGGACTAGGTGCAGTTTGGTGATTTTTGGACTGGCCTAGGTATTTTTAGAAATTCAACAAAGTTGCAGAAAAAATAGAAAAAGAAAAACAGGATGAAAACCTTACCTCGCGCCTACTAACCGTCCCACCTGCCGGCCCAGCCCAGCTACCGCGCCAGCGAGCTGCTTGGCTCGGGCAGGCAGGCAGGCAGGTGCTCGGCGGCGAGCACCGCATGGGTGCCACGCACCTGGTCGCCGCCTCGCCGCTCCCCTCATTGAGCCGCGACGTGGATCGCTCCCCCTCTCTCCCCCGAACCCCTCGTACATTTCCTCTCCTCCCCAGCTCCTCCCCCTCGCGCTCCCCAGCCATGGCCGACGCCACCGCCGCCGTCCCATCGCCGTAGCCGCGCTCCCTGCCATCCGTGCTCCGTCTCGCCATGTCTAGGAGCTCCGCCGCCATCCTCTTCATCGAGCTAGCCGAGCCCCGCATGCTCGTGTGGCCCGAGTCCACCACACCGACTTCGCCCGAGTCCGCCGTCGCCGGAGATCCCCTTCAACGCCGTCGCCACATCAGTCCGTCCCCGACCCCGCCGGTTGCCTCCACGAGTGCCCTGTGAGCCTAGCTACCTCCCCTTCCCTTCCTCTCTTGCCCCCGAGCTGTGTAGCAACCACACGAAGATCACCCGCACGCACCGCCGCGGATCTCGTCGCCGACGTGCTCCCGACCATCCTCCGGCCACCTCTCGGTGTCCATCGCACTCACCATGTCGCGTAAGGTCTAACCACACACTCCCCGCACCTCACCGCACACCCTAGCCTCGAGTTCGCCTCCACCCGAACTCCGGCGGCCGCCTAGGTCGTCGCCGGCGCCGACTCCGGCCACCCCGACCCTAACTAACTCCACCAAGAGTTGCGGTTTGTCCCCAACTCCACTTAGATGCCTTCCGCGACCCATTTGGTGGTCGGAACGGCCAAAATCACTTCCGCCGCCGCGTTGGGCTCGCCGACGGCTAAACGCCGGTGCAGCCGACTTGACTTTGACCATGGGTGGGCCCTGGTTGACTCTGTTGAGTCAATGACAGGTGGGGCCCAACCCTGTTAACTAATCCGGTTTAGTTCTAATTAATTTTTAGCTAAACTAATTGCACTGACACCCTAGACCCATAGTCAGGTTTGACCTGGACGTCTCCGTTGACAATGACATCATCCTGACGCATTGCTGACGCAGTAAATTAATTACTGGATTTATTCTATTATAGGAAATTCCAGAAAATATCCCGAACTTCAAAAATTCATAGAAATTCAACCGTAACTCCAAATGAAATAAGTTATATATGAAAAATTATTAGAAAAATCCAATCTATCCATCTGTACCATTTTCATGCATGTTAGAACAACTTATAGTTGCTGTTTAGCACAAATCATTTAAAGGCATTTAAATATCCACATATGGAGTTTGAATTTGAATCTTGGATTCAAACCAACTTCATTTAAATTGTTGTAGTTGCATTAGCCCGACACACTCATTTTGCCATGTCATGATCATGCATCATATTGTGCATTGCATTGATTGTGTTTCTCTCTCAGTTTCCGGTAATTGCCCTCTCGATAGACGCGTTTCGACGATGAGTTCGATGACACCGATGAAGAACTATATTATCTTCAAAAGTGCCAGGCAAGCAAAACCCCCTTGTTCATTCCGATACAATCCCACTCTCTCGCTCCTGCTCTCTTTTACTGCATTAGGACAACACCGATTCAACTGTTACGTGCTGCGGTAGTTGAACCCCTTTATCCTTTGCATGACCTGTCATTGCCACAGTAAATAGATGAAACCCACTAGCATGAGTAGGAGTTGTTTGAGCCCTGATGTGCCTACTCATTCATGCTTGTTTGTCATGCCTGCTACTGCTTAGAGTTGAGTCAGGTCTGATTCACCGGGGATGAATCAGAGGTGTGTGAGCATGTCCTACTGTGTGTGAACTAAGTGTGTGAACATGATTTGGTAAAGGTAGCGGTGAGAGGCCATGTAGGAGTACATGGTGGGTTGTCTCATTGCAGCCATCCTCAGGAACTGAGTTCTGTGTTTGTGATCCATGATCAGTTACTACCACACATTGGGCTCCGGGCGCTCCAAGCTCTCTCGACTTATTAATCAACATGATCTCTGTCCAGGAGTTGCAACTAGTTTCTGGTGTTTGTAGGTAGTGTTAGTAGTCTACCAAGTGGCACCCGCTACAGGTGGGCTTGGGACAGACTAGGCACAGTGGCCCGGTGTACCAAGTAGCACCCGGATGGTGGGCTTGGGAACCCTGCACACATCGTTTGGGGCCGTGAGAGACACCCCGGCCGGATCTCCTTGCGGATGGAACCCGAATAGGCGATAAACCTGGACGAGAGACTTGTGGGGCTAGTCAGGTCGTGGCCGACACCCTCGCTGGGCTTCCGCTTGAAGGTTGCCGAGTACATGTCGTGTAAACGGCGGTAAGTGGTGAGAGCGTGTGTGAAGAAGTACACCCCTGCAGGGTTAACATCATCTATTAGAATAGCCGTGTCCGCGGTAAAGGACTTCTGGGTTGCCTGTACAGTTCATAGATAACTTGAAGTGGATACTCTAAAATACGCAAGATAAGCGTGAGTGCTATGGATGGCGTTCTCATAGGGAAACGGGAGCGGATCCATAGTGGTGTATTGATATGGTGAATATGTGGACTCGTGTGCGCCACCTCAAAAGAGTTACTTGCAGTCGTAGTTCAGGTTAGCCACTGAGTCAAAGCTGGCTTGCTGCAATTAAACCCCACCACCCCCTTTGTTGATAATGATGCATATGTAGATAATTCTGATGTAAGTCTTCCTGGGTACATTTGTACTCACGTTGCTTAATTTATGTTTTTGCAGAGAGACTTCAGTCTCGCTAGTAGTTCCTCGTGGACTTCGACGTTTAGCTTGTTACCTCAGCTACGATCTTGTGCCCTCGGCAGGATCTGGTAGATAGTCAGGCTTCTCAGCCTTTTTCTTCTGCAGATGTCTGTACTCAGACATGTTAAGCTTCCGCATGTGCTTTGACTTGTATGCTCTGAATGTTGGGTCGTGAGACCCATGATTGTAATATCTCGCTCCTCGGAGCCTATTGAAATAAATACTTGAGTTGTAGAGTCATGTTGTGATGCCATGTTGTATTTGCACATATCGAGCATATTGTGTGTATGTTATTGAAATGCTTGGTATGTGTGGGATCTGACTATCTAGTTGTTTATCCTTAGTAGCCTCCCTTACCGGGAAATGTCTCCTAGTGTTTCCACTGAGCCATGGTAGCTTGCTACTGCTCCGGAACACTTAGGCTGGCCGACATGTGTCCTTCTTCGTTCCTGTGTCTGTCCCTTCGGGGAAATGTCACGCGATGAATACCGGAGTCCTATTAGCCCGCTACAGCCCGGTTCACCGGAGTCCTGCTAGCCCAGTGCTACAGCCTGGATTCACTCGTTGATGATCGACATGTTCGATGTTGGGTCATGGATGCCTGTCCCTGTAAGCTTGTGCCACTTTGGGTTTACGACTAGCCATGTCAGCCCGGGCTCCTTATCATATGGATGCTAGCGACACTATCATATACGTGTGCCAAAAGACGCAAACGGTCCCGTGCAAAGGTAAGGCGACACCCGTGGGGATACCGTGCGTGAGGCCGCAAAGTGATATGAGATGTTACATGCTAGATCGATGTGGCATTGAGTCGGGGTCCTGACAGTTTTGGTATGAGAGCTTGACTGCCTGTAGGATTACCAAGCCAAACTGGTCGAAGTTGAGTCTAGAAATTCTTTAGTTATATAAGGGAATTGATTGTGGGATGGAACGTAAGGCTCTTTTACTCCTTATACCTCATGGCCTTCTGATCTGAGTCATCCTCTTCTCTTCTACGGGGATTAAGAACTAGGCCTTCTCATCTATCTATCAGGATGACGTGCTACTAATCCTTAGACTTATAGAATTGTTAGTTTCAAATCTCAGTTCGGCTTTTACTACTTCCGTATGTTAACTGTTGATCTCGAAACCTTGATATTGTGCTTCTGAGTGGCTATGCCACCATTTCTGTAGTATGTCTCCAAACTTTTGAGCATTTACAGCCGTTATGCTGTCTGAGTCATCCCAGGTTTCTAAACAGTCCGATGCATTTGCAAATTCCTTCTTCCCATTCCTGATGTCCTCTCTGGCCAGGTTAACCACACTAGACGGTGAGTTGAGGTACTCTATTGCCTCAACATTTATGTTGGAGTTATTATTATGACCCTAGGTGTCTCAGGGGATCATCTAGTAGTCTAGCCATGTTTTGTGTTCCCAGTGTGATCATTCTGGCCATCATTCTCAAAAGCATCCCATGATGCCATTTAGTTGGTAGGTATTCTAGTCCTGGGTAGCCGAACCCGAGATTCATCCTACTTACTTCATGTTGATAGTGTTGCTAGTCCCTCTAGGATATTAGTAACCTTTGCATTAGTCCTCGAGGTCCGTGGTATTTCCTTCTTCCAAATACTATGAACCACTTTATGGAAGAAGTTTGTTGGATCAAAAGATCACAACAGGAATATCCTCGATGAGTTCTCCATTCTATATTGTGACTCTGCCAGTTCTACCTTTCCACATGGGTTGTCCGGAAGAAATATGTTGAACTCGTTTGACATGCTAATCCATGCATCCACAACTCAGAAAATCATATGTTCTTTTTAGTTGTTCCCCTTTAGTTGTATTCTGACCTTTGTCTATCAGTTGATAGTGAAGAGTATGCGTGCATTCATTCATCGATGCCTATTACTCTTGTGGTCCATCAAGCCATTCTATCCCGGAATGACTAGGAGAAACAAACTCCAGTACCTCATCCACATCCAGGATTGGGTCAAAGCAGTTGTAATCCGCAGATCAAATACTAATCCAGTTTTTGTTCTGTTCTACCCTGAAGTATTACCCTCTTTATGTCAAGAAAGTCATAGGAATTACACATCATCTTATGAATTCTTGGTGCAGTGATACTCCTCGCCATCATTATTCATTTCTCGGTCCCCGTGTTGTTGAACCGGAATGTCGACAAGTGAATCGTGATGTGTGAAATAAATACTCCTAGCAACCTTGTTGCTGGTAGTTAAAGGACAATAATTTCATTCTTAGTGTGTTGGTTCTGGAATCATCATTCTAAGACTAAACGTGCTACCTAGTCCTTATTTTCGGTGCACCCTTCGATCAATGAGTTAGGATTGTGCCAATCCCTTGCTCCTTGATCATCTCGTCTTGCCCTAAAAAGCAAGATTGTTCCCGAGCTTAATAGCATATGTTCGTGATTTTTCGATCATTTTCTCGAAAGTATCACCAGGTTGTCACCTGACTGCTATGTTGAGCTTGTGACCAAGTTGGTTTCTCGTAAACCACCCATTCTCCAAGATTCTGTGTTGGATACCCTGAACTAGTTGGTTGAGTTGAACAACAACTTGGAGAGTTGGAAGATAAAAGCTTTGCCTAACTTAGTTCATTTCAAAGGGATATCTTTTAAATATGTGTGTTAAAGAAAGATGATATCTTCATCGATTGGTCCCTGTGATCAGTTATTGGACATATTGTCTTATAAAAACTTTGATTTGAGTATGGGCTATCTTCAAATCAAATCAGAACCAACGATGTTCGTAATGTTGTCTTACTCGTGGCTGTCCCTCGAGCATACACCATTATATCTTTTGGTCTGACCAATACTATCACCTTGTTCACATAATGGCGGAATTCCAGTGATATGGAAATTCTGATGAGTTGTTGTTGAGCCCATCAGCAGCATTTTGTCTCCTCCATGATTTATGTTGAACATTGAGCTAGTGTTGGAAACTTTATAAGCATTATCTTCATGTCCCGTGCATGAAGCATATGTTCGGATGAAAGAAGTGAATCCCTTTAATTCATGTGCATCTGATGCAAGTTGTCGCCGTGAATTCAAGGAAGTCAATGTTTGTTTCCTTTGGAATCATCCCGAGTTAGTCACACATGTGCAAAGTATACTATGGTTTGGTAGATTAATTACCTCCACTCCATATGTATTCCGTAGCACCCCAAGCCACTGATTGATTTGTTCAAGGAGAAGAAGTTCCTTCATAAGAGCTAATCATATGACTTATGCAAGGACTCCGTTATCCGCGATGATGGTTCCCTACCAGAACTCGGTAGTGTTTTATTGTAAGACTACCATGTGATCATGTTTGTCTGGAACACCGTGTTCACACATGCATAGTAGAACCAGCTCATGCTTTGGAGCTTGCTATCGTAGTTCATTTCCCGAGAATCTCGCAACGTCATCTCGTCGATTTGTGTTGCAAACTTTCATTTTTTCTTCCTAGTCTCGATGAGTATGGAATATCCTGACACCAACCAGATCTGAATCTCAGGCAGATATGATGGTTGGAACGTGTCCCAAGAATTATAATATTGGTCTCTCGGTATCCGGTAACGTGGATGTCGTGGCCAACACACCCAGCCGGAAGACCTATTATTGTAGTATCTTGTTTGAGGAAGTTGGCCACCTCCCCATAAGGATTTCGTAGGATTTATTCCCTAGTTGTTCCTTATGGATTTTTGTGTTCCCGAAGTCCGACCTTTTACTTGATGTTCTAGATATCAAACCATATCTATGAATGGGATACACTAGCACATCAAGGAGAACATTAGAAGCGGAGTGCTAAATGTCTCTCGGTCGATCATCCAGATTTTGTTTCCTTGGCCTCGCTAAGGTGAAATCTAAGAAGCTGTTATCTTCCTATGCATCTGCATCGTCCATCACTATCCATCATGGTAGTATGTTGTGTTGCCAGGATCCTTGACACGGATGTTGGTAAAACCTTGATGAATATGGAAATGCTCAATTCTTGAGAGCACGCACAAGCATTAGGTGTTATCATCAGCACTAACTGGGCTTGCTCTCAGCTCCTCGGTTATGCTATAACTTCTCAAATAGTGGACTCACTCTCTACTGTTGAGCTTCTCCCCAGTTACTAAAGTCGTTCCTTGTGTTGTTTTCAACAAGGTAATCCACATCATCCACTCTAATCCGGGTATGCCATTCTACCGAACCCCTCCAAATGATCGATTGTGATTTGACTTAAGCTGGTATAAAGAGTTTCAATGATCTTTGAATCAAAGGTAATTCTTCTTGCCACTTAAGGGGATATTTCTACGAGTCACCTTCCCTAAGGTGCATCATTATGGTATCATGGCAATTCAACTCCTCGCTACGTTGACAACCGATCACCACATTCTTAAGTCTGGAATTGTTGTCTACCTAGCGAGCCCTTGTCATCTGTCTCACTCCATTTCCTCTAGATGTATGCTTCGTGTCTCAGCTCGAGAGATGTGACAATGTCTCATCCCATGAGTTGATCCTGAGTTGTTCGGTCTTCGAGAAGATAGATTCTTCTAGAGTTTTCCTTTCCTCTTCTCGTCATGTTAGTTGGAGTTCCCAGAGCAAGACGTCGAGACAAGATGATGATCGAATCAAGGTTCTTATGAAGTGCAACCTGGATCGTGAAGTTTGAGCAAGCTTCGTGTCCCCTCTGTCTTCTTACCTCACGTCTTGAATCTCGGGTCGAGATTCTTGTTTAGTGGGGGTGAGTTGTCACACCCTAGCTAGTTCATGCATTAGAGTGTTGCATCATGTTTATTCTTTCAACAGAAAACTTGAAATGGGGATGACAGAACCCCCAGCCCCCTCTGAATCCAACTAGGGTTTACCAAAAACATTTTCAATGAACCTGAAATGCCCTTCTAAAATGTCCATCATTTTTGTCTTGGTTCAGAACCTCTGCCAAAAGTGATGCACAATTTCCTAGGTCATCCTAGGGTCTTTGAATTAAATCATAAGTATTTGAATTTGGACATTTAAAATTTATAAAATATTTCAAATGCTCAAATAGTCCCAAACTAAAACGTTCCATGTTGGAAACATTCCAACTAAGGACTAGGTGCAGTTTGGTGATTTTTGGAGTGGCCTAGGTATTTTTAGAAATTCAACAAAGTTGCAGAAAAAAATAGAAAAAGAAAAACAGGATGAAAACCTTACCTGGCGCCTACTAACCGGCCCACCTGCCGGCCCAGCCCAGCTACCGCGCCAGCGAGCTGCTTGGCTCGGGCAGGCAGGCAGGCAGGTGCTCGGCGGCGAGCACTGCATGGGTGCCACACACCTGGTCGCCGCCTTGCCGCTCCCCTCATTGAGCCGCGACGTGGATCGCTCCCCCCTCTCCCCCGAACCCCTCGGACATTTCCTCTCCTCCCCAGCTCCTCCCCCTCGCGCTCCCCGGCCATGGCCGACGCCACCGCCGCCGTCGCATCGCCGTAGCCGCGCTCCCCGCCGTCCGTGCTCCGTCTCGCCGTGTCTAGGAGCTCCGCCGCCATCCTCTTCGTCGAGCTAGCCGAGCCCCGCGTGCTCGTGTGGCCCGAGTCCACCACACCGACTTTGCCCGAGTCCGCCGTCGCCGGAGATCCCCTTCAATGCCGTCGCCGCATCAGTCCGTCCCCGACCCCGCCGGTTGCCTCCACGAGTGCCCTGTGAGCCTAGCTACCTCCCCTTCCCTTCCTCTCTCGCCCCGAGCTATGTAGCAACCGCACAAAGATCACCCGCATGCACCGCCGCGGAGCTCGTCGCCGACGTGCTCCCGGCCATCCTCCGGCCACCTCTTGGTGTCCATCGCACTCACCATGTCCCGTAAGGTCTAACCACACACTCCTTGCACCTCACCGCACACCCTAGCCTCGAGTTCGCCTCCACCCGAACTCCGGCGGCCGCCTAGGTCATCGCCGGCGCCGACTCCGGCCACCCCGACCCTAACTAACTCCACCAAGAGCTGCGGTTTGTCCCCAGCTCCACTTAGATGCCTTCCGCGACCCATTTGGTGGCCGGAACGGCCAAAATCACTTCCGCCGCCGCATCGGGCTCGCCAGTGGCTAAATGCCAGTGCAGCCGACTTGACTTTGACCACGGGTGGGCCCTGGTTGACTCTGTTGAGTCAATGACAGGTGGGGCCCAGCCCTGTTAACTAATCCGGTTTAGTTCTAATTAATTTTTAGCTAAACTAATTGCACTGACACCATGGACCCACAGTCAGGTTTGACTTGGACGTCTCCGTTGACTATGACATCATCCTGACGCATTGCTGACACAGTAAATTAATTACTGGATTTATTCTATTATAGGAAATTCCAGAAAATATCCCAAACTTCAAAAATTCATAGAAATTCAACCGTAACTCCAAATGAAATAAGTTATATATGAAAAATTATCAGAAAAATCCAATCTATCCATCTGTACCATTTTCATGCATGTTAGAACAACTTATAGTTGCTGTTTAGCACAAATCATTTAAAGGCATTTAAATATCCACATATGGAGTTTGAATTTGAATCTTGGATTCAAACCAACTTCATTTAAATTGTTGTAGTTGCATTAGCCCGACACACTCATTTTGTAATGTCATGATCATGCATCATATTTTGCATTGCATTGATTGTGTTTCTCTCTCAGTTGCCGGTAATTGCCCTCTCGATAGACGCGTTTCGACGATGAGTTCGATGACACCGATGAAGAACTATATTATCTTCAGAAGTGCCAGGCAAGCAAAACCCCCTTGTTCATTCCGATACAATCCCACTCTCTCGCTCCTGCTCTCTTTTACTGCATTAGGACAACACCGATTCAACTGTTACATGCTGCAGTAGTTGAACCCCTTTATCCTTTGCATGACCTGTCATTGCCACAGTAAATAGATGAAACCCACTAGCATGAGTAGGAGTTGTTTGAGCCCTGATGTGCCTACTCATTCGTGCTTGTTTGTCATGCCTGCTACTGCTTAGAGTTGAGTCGGGTCTGATTCACCGGGGATGAATCAGAGGTGTGTGAGCATGTCCTACTGTGTGTGAACTAAGTGTGTGAACATGATTTGGTAAAGGTAGCGGTGAGAGGCCATGTAGGAGTACATGGTGGGTTGTCTCATTGCAGCCGTCCTCAGGAACTGAGTTCTGTGTTTGTGATCCATGATCAGTTACTACCACACATTGGGCTCCGGGCGCTCCAAGCTCTCTCGACTTATTAATCAACATGATCTCTGTCCAGGAGTTGCAACTAGTTTCTGGTGTTTGTAGGTAGTGTTAGTAGTCTACCAAGTGGCACCCGGTACAGATGGGCTTGGGACAGACTAGGCACAGTGGCCCGGTGTACCAAGTAGCACCCGGATGGTGGGCTTGGGAACCCTGCACACATCGTTTGGGGCCGTGAGCGACAGCCCGGCCGGATCTCCTTGCGGATGGAACCCGAATAGGCGATAAACCTGGACGAGAGACTTGTGTGGTTAGTCAGGTCGTGGCCGACACCCTCGCTGTGCTTCCGCTTGAAGGTTGCCGAGTACATGTCGTGTAAACGGCGGTAAGTGGTGAGAGCGTGTGTGAAGAAGTACACCCCTGCAGGGTTAACATCATCTATTCGAATAGCCGTGTCCGCGGTAAAGGACTTCTGGGTTGCCTGTACAGTTCGTAGATAACTTGAAGTGGATACTCTAAAATACGCAAGATAAGCGTGAGTGCTATGGATGGCGTTCTCATAGGGAAACGGGAGCGGATCCATAGTGGTGTATTGATATGGTGAATATGTGGACTCGTGTGCGCCACCTCAAAAGAGTTACTTGTAGTCGTAGTTCAGGTTAGCCACTGAGTCAAAGCTGGCTTGCTGCAATTAAACCCCAGCACCCCCTTTGTTGATAATGATGCATATGTAGATAGTTCTGATGTAAGTCTTGCTGGGTACATTTGTACTCACGTTGCTTAATTTATGTTTTTGCAGAGAGACTTCAGTCTCGCTAGTAGTTCCTCGTGGACTTCGACGTTTAGCTTGTTACCTCAGCTACGATCTTGTGCCCTCGGCAGGATCTGGTAGATAGTCAGGCTTCTCAGCCTTTTTCTTCTGTAGATGTCTGTACTCAGACATGTTAAGCTTCTGCATGTGCTTTGACTTGTATGCTCTGAATGTTGGGTCGTGAGACCCATGATTGTAATATCTCGCTCCTCGGAGCCTATTGAAATAAATACTTGAGTTGTAGAGTCATGTTGTGATTCCATGTTGTATTTGCACATATCGAGCATATTGTGTGTATGTTATTGAAATGCTTGGTATGTGTGGGATCTGACTATCTAGTTGTTTATCCTTAGTAGCCTCCCTTACTGGGAAATGTCTCCTAGTGTTTCCGTTGAGCCATGGTAGCTTGCTACTGCTCCGGAACACTTAGGCTAGCCGGCATGTGTCCTTCTTCGTTCCTGTGTCTGTCCCTTCGGGGAAATGTCACGCGATGAATACCGGAGTCCTGTTAGCCCGCTACAGCCCGGTTCACCGGAGTCCTGCTAGCCCAGTGCTACAACCTGGATTCACTCATTGATGACCGACACGTTCGATGTTGGGTCATGGATGCCTGTCCCTGTAAGCTTGTGCCACTTTGGGTTTACGACTAGCCATGTCAGCCCGGGCTCCTTATCATATGGATGCTAGCGACACTATCATATACGTGTGCCAAAAGACACAAACGGTCCCGGGCAAAGGTAAGGCGACACCCGTGGGGATACCGTGCGTGAGGCCGCAAAGTGATATGAGGTGTTACATGCTAGATCAATGTGGCATTGAGTCGGGGTCCTGACAGCCAGATCGTGGAAATCCAGGCCGTAGTAGAACCTGAGCCCCCGGACAAAGGGATGGAGTGGGAAGCCTAGTCCGCAGAGGAAATGGGTAAGAAATACTACCCTCTCATGGGGCCTGGGGGTGGGGATGAGCTCTCCCTCGTCGGGGAGCCGATGCGCGATGTTGCTGGACAAATATCCGGCGCTGTGCAGCTTCTGGATGTGCCCCTCCGTAACGGAGGAGGCCATCCACTTGCCTCCCGCTCCGGACATAGTTGGAGGAGGTTGAGGTGAGAGGTGCGGACTTGGGCGCTAGAGCTCGAGTTCGCAGAGATGGATAAGGCAAGGAGGAAGAAGGCGCAGGTAAAAGGGTTGGATCTTTATCCCCTTATATGGGCGGACGAAAACATGCGTCCCCACCGGCCTGATAAAACTCGCTTATCCCTCAAGCGCCGCAATCAATGGCGCGGTTGGGTTACCCACGTCCGTATTGATGGGAATCCCGGAATAAGGGGAACACGATCTCTCCTACGACAAGACGTGACAAGGAAACCGCTTCGCTAAACGCACTGAGGTGGTACAATAAAAACAATTCGAGTAAAGGCTTGGTAGTGGTGTGACGACACGCCACGAAATACGTCAGCAGATTGAACTTGTGTAAATATTATTCTCTCTATGGTGGTATGTGGAAATTATTTTGCAGAGCCGGAGACTATCCTGGTGTTCACGATCTTCTATAAATTATTCGGAAGAGGAACCCGCCTTGCAATGCCGAAGAAAATATGCGCGCCGGACTCGTCATCATTGAAGCCTGGTTCAGGGGCTACTGAGGGAGTCCTGGACTAGGGGGTGTCCGGATAGCCGAACTATCATCATCGGTCGGACTCCAAGACTATGAAGATAAAAGATTGTAGACTTCGTCCCGTGTCCGGATGGGACTTTCCTTGGCGTGGAAGGCAAGCTTGGCGATACGGATATGTAGATCTCCTACCATTGTAACCGACTCTGTGTAACCCTAGCCCTCTCCGATGTCTATATAAACCGGATGGCTTTAGTCCGTAGGACGAACAACAATCATACCATAGGCTAGCTTGTAGGGTTTAGCCTCCTTGATCTCGTGGTAGATCTACTCTTGTAACACACATCATCAATATTAATCAAGCAGGACGTAGGCTTTTACCTCCATCAAGAGGGCCCGAACCTGGGTAAAACATCGTGTCCCTTGTCTCCTGTTACCATCCGCCTAGACGCACAGTTCAGGACCCCCTACCCGAGATCCGCCGGTTTTGACACCGACACCGAGCCTGCGACACCTGGTGAGATTGCAGCAGTAGCTCAAGGAAAGTTTAAGGGGAAATCTAAGGGGCCCTGTTTCATGCCCAAGTTGCGACCCTATCCTAAAGGAACTCGAATGTCCCACCAAGGATAGAAGCGCATCTTGAAGACGCTTTTGCAACGTGGATATCATTACATCAACATTACATAATAGATATGGATACATACATAAGGCATACAATGCCACACGAATACAACATCATCTTACATAAGAGCACCATCCGACTATGGATGGAACACAAACAGAAACTCAAACGTCATCCACCCTGCTATCCTAGGCTGCCGACCTGGAACCTATCCCCTAATCAAAGAAGAAGCAGAAGAAGAACTCCAAAACAAGCAAACATCGCTCTCGCGTCATGATCATCGCATATCCTGTACCTGCAACTAATGTTGTTGTAATCTGTGAGCCACGAGGACTCAGCAATCCCATTACCATGGGTATCAAGACTAGCAAAGCTTAATGGGTAAGGAAGGGGTAAAGTGGTGAGGTTGCAGCAGCGACTAAGCATGATATGGTGGCTAACATACGCAAATAAGAGCGAGAAGAGAGCAAACAGAACGGTCATGAAGCTAGCAATGATCAAGAGGTGATCGTGAACTCCTACTTATGTCAAACATAACTCAAAACCGTGTTCACTTCTCGGACTCCACCGAGAAGAGACCATCACGGGTACACACGCGGTTGATGCGTTTTAATTCGAATTAGGTATCAAGTTATCTACAACCAGACATTAACAAATTCCCATCTGCCACAAAACCGCGGGCATGGCTCTCGAAAGTTTATACCCTGCAGGGGTGTCCCAACTTAGCCCATCACAAGCTCTGACGGTCAACGAAGGATATACCTTCTCCCAGGAAGACCCGATCAGTCTCAGAATCCCTGTTTACAAGACATTTCGACAATGGTAAAACAAAACCAGCAAAGCCGCCCACTGTGCCTACAAATCCCGATAGGAGCTGCACATATCTCGTTCTCAGGGCACACCGGATGAGCAAGACGTCGGGTTGGCATAGACCCTGGTTGCCCAGGGGGCACCGAACATCACTCGGTTTGGACCAACACTTAGACAAGCATTGGCCCGGGGGCTAAAATAAAGATGACCCTCGAGAGAGCGACTCCCAAGGGAAAAGTAGGTGGTGGTGAGGCAAATGGTAAAACCAAGGTTGGGCCTTGCTGGAGGAGTTTTATTCAAAGCGAACTGTCAAGGGGGTCCCATAAATCACCCAACCACGTTAGGGACGCAAAATCCAGGAACATAATACCGATATGATGGAAACTAGGGCGGCAAGAGTGGAACAAAACACCAGGCATAAAGCCGAGCGTTCCACCCTTTACCAAGTATATAAATGCATTAATAATATAAGAGATATTGTGATATCCCAACATAATCCTGTCCACCATGGAGCAATCTTCAACTTCATCTCCAACTAACAATGCTATAAGAGGGGCTGAGCAAAGCGGTAACATAGCCAAGCAACGGTTTGCTAGGAAGGGTAGAAAGGTTAGAGGCTGACATGGCACTTTGGGGAGGCTTGAGGAACAAGTGATAGGAAGCGCAACATAGCGATAGAACGAAGAAACTAGCAAAGCAATGATAGTAATGAGATCCAGGGTAGCGGTCATCTTGCCTGTAATCCCTCTAGGAAGAAGAACGAGTCCATGAAGAAGATGAAGCCACGAATACGAACCAAGCGTAGACGAACGAATCCTCACGATCGCAACGAAATGGGAACTATCGAGAAGAAGCACAACATAGTAAACACACCACACATGACAAGGCATGATGCGCAACCAAGTATGATGCATGACAAGCTACATGAAGCTACTCATGGCAAGAGATGATGCATACAAGAGCAACACATCAAAACAAGTTTAAATGAGGTTGGGAACAACATATAACAAATCCAGTAAGTCCTCATATGTAAATTTAGAAATTGGTCCAGAACTGAATAAAACTTATGTTCAAGTTGTTAAACACCAAGTTAAGATGCATCGAGATGACCTACGCGAAATTCTAGTCAAGTTACATATAAAGTTCATTTAGTTCGGAGCTACGGCCTAGAAGATATGAGCAAAACAAGTTAAACATGGCATTAATGCAAAATGCATTCAAACATCAAGCAAACACTCTCAAAACATGGATGCAACATGATAATATGAAACTACATGCAATTCTAAGCAAGTTTCATATAGAGCACACTCAAAATGGAGCAACGGTTCAACATATACTCTATACAAGTTTAAAGGATAAGCTGTCCAAAACAGCAACTAGGCATCTTGCAAGCATCAAACAAATATGCTACAGCATCTCAACGTGAAAACAAAAGGCATGGGCATGAAGTACAGATTAAGCATGACAACACATGAACACTGAACTATCTCCAGAAAACACTATAACACGCTCAAAAGGACATGGCAAGATTGCATATTATAACAGTTTCAGACTTAGCAGCAATAACATCAGGTTGCAATGTTTAGAGCTATCAAACAACATGCTACAGGAACTTATCATGGCAACCAAACGCAAGGCATGCTAATACTAAAGACAAAGAACAAAAATCCCTTAGTGAACTAATTCCAAAGATCAACAGAAAAGATGGTATCATCCATGCAAACCTGGCAAATGATATGACAGATTCATACATGGCAGGAACAACAGTAAGTAGGCATGTTGGTGAGCTTGAACCACTCACCACAGAGCAATACATGGCATGTCAAGGTAACCAACAGTAATAAGACATGTTCATGAAGCTAATAATGGCAAGAACAAGTTCATAGGATGAATGGATCACTAGCAAAACACATGGCAAAACTGAACTTAATGTTAACAGGCTGAGAGCAATATTATTTAGCAATTTGAGAGAAAGATTACAATAAGCTATAGTAGGCTATAAATGCAACCAGGGCATTAATGGATAGAGTATGACATGTACAACAAAACAACCTTAGTGAACATCTCCTGATTATGCATAGAATGACTTGTAGCAGCAGGTTTACATAGCATCATGATATAGCAGATTTAGCCTAGCAAAAGAGTAACAGCAAGTACCCTACTTCACGAGCTCGATGCACTCACTACAAGACTCACAAAAATACATGGATTTAACTCCTGTAAAGATGGCATGATGTATCTCAAAACTCATGTAGACATCAAGCTCAAAGGATGCACACACAAAATGCAATGAAAAAGACAAATCACCAAGTTATAACAGTTTCAGCAGGTTAACATCATATAGCACTCTTACAACGATGATTAGAGCATCAATATTAACTCAAACTAGCATGGCACAATGGAATGAAATGAAGAGCATCTATGATGAACATTCTGACATATTATGCGCATGAAACGAAGCAGCATGCAAGGTGATATGATGCAATAAACAGGGCACTAGAATGTAGAGATCTCAGGGACTTTGAGAAAAAATCAACCTCGCAGAGAAGTGGACGGAGCGGTGCGGGATGGAGAGATCCGGGGCGGAGACGCGCGTTTGGATGGGCGAGGTGGTGGATCTGATCCCGATCCACGGACCTCGCCGGAGTTGTTGACGGCGGCGGGGTGATGTGACCTCCTCCGATTGGTCGGAGTGAGGTAGCTGGGGCGGTGGACATGTCCGACGTGGGGTTGGACGTGTCCGGCTGCACGAGGAAGAGGAAGGCTAGGGTTAGACCGAGAATTTCGGGGGAGGGGGAGTTTATATAGGCATAGGGAGCTAGGAGAGTCCAAATGGGGTGCGGTTTTCGCCCACACGATCGTGATCGAACGACCGAGAGCATGGAGGGGGTTTGGATGGGTTATTGGGCCACTTTGGAGGGGTGTTGGGCTGCACACAAAAGAGTCCTTTACGGTTCCCCGGTTAACCGTTGGAGTATCAAACGGACTCCAATGGCACGAAAGTTGACAGGCGGTCTACCAGTGGTGTACCAAGGCCGCTTGGAAAATCACGGACCATTCCGAGAATGTTTAATACCCGCACACGAAAAGAGGTAAAAGGGGGGCGCCGGAGGACACAGGAGTGCGGGATTGCTAAACGGATAACGGGGAAAATGCTCGGATGCATGAGACGAACACGTATGCAAAATGAGATGCACAAGATGACATGGCAAAATGCAACACGCAAGCAAATGACATGGCAATAACGGCGAATAACTGGAAGACACCTGGCGCATCGAATCTGGGGCGTTACAACTCTCCTCCACTAACAAGAGATCTCGTCCCGAGATCTTAGGACCGAGACAGAAGGGAAAAGGGATTTGGTGAAATAAGAACTCAAGAGAAGAAGCAAAGAATCGAGAGCACTCGAGAAGAAGAGAGGAACGACGAGAATGACAAGGATCGAAAGCTCACGGAATCAAATAGACTATGAAACCACTCCGGTTAGAACGAGATAAGAAACGAATATGACTGAAAGGATTTAGGCAGCACTCCGGCTGAAACATGGAGGAATAGAATACAAGCTTAAGAGGATGGAATGATACTTGATGAAGACATAACACAAAACCTCCGGAAAGAATTGAAAAAGTTGAATGAAAAGAACGGAGAATAAAATGATAACTTGTTCCATGAATGAAATTGAAAGCATCCTTAGAAGGAAGGTTTAAACGGAGTTGTTGAGAAAATCAACAATGAAAAGAATAAGCTTGTTGTGGACTTATAGGTAACATCTCAAGATCATAAGGTGATAACCGGCCACAAACGGAAATAATTGGATAGCTTAGAAGAACGAAGAAATGCAAAACTCCACTTTAGAAGAATACGGATAATTAATTGCACTTCGAGACGCGAGAAGAAAAGATACTTGAATTCCTCCAACAAAGTCTTGATGAACACTTGAAGAATGAACTAAATCAAGAAGAACCACCGTGAAAAACTCCGGTGACAAAAAAAGATGATGAGATAGAACGAAGGATGCAAGAATAAGATGAGCCTTGCAATGATTTAGATGGAGGTTCCGATGAAATGTCCGAGGAAATTTGAACTCCAGAAAAGAAAAGATGAAAACACTTGGAACTAGAATTTATTCCTCACGAAATAACTCCGAAGGAAGGGATTAATCACTTTGAGCAAATAAGAATAAGATTTATTGTATGCTTATCCTTCATCAAATAAATTGATGACAAGCAATGGATTTTGCATATTACTTATTCTCGTAGAAGGATTAAGATAGATATAGTGCAAACTTGAGAAAGTCTTCATGAACCACCGGTAGGATTGGAAAGAATGAATGAATTAATATGATAATCAAGGAAACAGAATCTTAAACCAACCACCGTAAGAATTAGAAAATGACTGACGGAAGAGAATGAATCACCGAGAAGAATTAGAACAACAAATATGCTTGAGGGGATTTAGATGCAAAAGAACGAAGAGATAATGAGCTGATTAAAGAACACTTGAACAAAGCACCGGGATAATTGGATAACGGTAGCTGAAATGTAAGGACAAAGAATTCCTCTGGAACGATGGCCTCCGGAGAAAAGAAACGGGAAAACAACTTCTGACATATTCCGGATGGGTAAGAAAAGAATATCTTACAAACAGAATAATTCGTGAACATAACATGAAGCTAGAACCACGAAACTTCGAGAGAACAGGCAAGATTTAGAGGAAAAACTCTTCTTCGGTCTTCAAAAGACGCCGAAAAACACCACCAAAATTGTTGAAAAACTCTGGGAGAATGAAAAGAGGAAAGATTGTCCCAAACATAAAAGAATTTGGGAGTGATCTTGGAGAAGGCATCTGACTGATGAAATTCATACTTACGTGAAACTTGAAAAGAATTTGAGAATAACCCCGGGAGAATCAGGAGAGTTAGGTAAGATCCTGGGAAAAGACCTGTGGGTTAGGGCCCACTGAAAAGGAACACACCGTTGCAAAGGACTGTTGAACAGATAGATGATGCACCGGACCAATTGAAATATTTGAATGAGGTGACAACCTCGAATTAATTGGAACGTAGACGAATCTCCTGAGATGTCTTGAGCACTCCGAAAAGATAAACTGGCGAGAGGCGAACGAGCAAGGGGAAAACATTTTAACCAAGGGAAAGAATATAATCACTGCCGAAAATTAGAATTGAATCCACCGGAAAAGAAAAAGATGAAGACTGACGAACTAGACCAGAAATCACCGGTTGAAACAATTGACGAAAGACTGAAGAGGTTCCACACGAATGAAATTGATGCTCAAAACAGACTCAGGCTCCGGGAAGAAGAGGGTGGGAGGGAGGGAAAAACAAAGGCAACTTGGAAGGGGAAAACTGATGAATAACTTCAAGAGGAAACACCGGTTGAAAGAATGCAAATGCTTCGCACGAGTAGGGTGGATACTCGATTACGGACTCCAGCTCCAAGAAGAAAAGGGTGGGCGGGCAGAAAAAGAAAACAACTAAGGATGGGGAAACAACTTCATTGAGAGCGAACTGAGGATTGAACTTGGCAAAGATGAAGAGGCTCGAGTCAACTCGATGAGAAATGCACCGGATAAAAAGAGATGAGAACCAACGACCGGAAAACCAACTGCGTGAACCTAAAGAAAAATTTGAAGGGGAAGAGAAGTAATTCAAAACACCTACGTCAAGATTCCTCACCAGAGCGACGAAGGGCTGAGGAGTAAAAAGAATTCCTACTCTCCGATATAACTAGACTCAGAAAACAGTTCTCTTCTAGACTCGACAACGGCCAAACTACATGATCATACAAGGGGGCTCCTAGGGTCGGTCGAGGCTCTGATACAAACTTGTCACGCCCAAGATGCGACCCTATCCTAAAGGAACTCGAAGGTCCCACCAAGGATAGAAGCGCATCTTGAAGACGCTTTTGCAAGGTGGATATCATTACATCAACATTACATAATAGATATGGATACATACATAAGACATACAATGCCACACGAATACAACATCATCTTACATAAGAGCACCATCCGACTACGGATGGAACACAAACAGAAACTCAAACAACATCCACCCTGTTAGCCCAGGCTGCCGACCTGGAATCTATCCCCTGATCAAAGAAGAAGCAGAAGAAGAACTCCAAAACAAGCAAACATCGCTCTCGCGTCATGATCATTGCATAACCTGTACCTGCAACTGATGTTGTAGTAATATGTGAGCCACGAGGACTCAGCAATCCCATTACCATGGGTATCAAGACTAGCAAAGCTTAATGGGTAAGGAAGGGGTAAAGTGGTGAGGTTGCAGCAGCGACTAAGCATGATATGGTGGCTAACATACGCAAATAAGAGCGAGAATAGAGCAAACAAAACGGTCGTGAAGCTAGCAATGATCAAGAGGTGATCCTGAACTCCTACTTGCGTCAAACATAACTCAAAACCATGTTCACTTCCCGGACTCCACCGAGAAGAGACCATCACGGCTACACACGCGGTTGATGTGTTTTAATTCGAATTAGGTGTCAAGTTATCTACAACCGGACATTAACAAATTCCCATCTGCCACATAACCGCGGGCACGGCTCTCGAAAGTTTATACCCTGCAGGGGTGTCCCAACTTAGCCCATCACAAGCTCTCACGGTCAACGAAGGATATACCTGATGGGGTCATGTACCTAGGGTAATGTCACAGACCTGATCTAAGTACCCTGCCCAAGGACACCCTTAGAAGAGGTCACCTTCCAGTCGACCAACGAGGGACTCACTCGACTGACTTGAAGGACTCGACCACGAAGACTCACTCGACTACCAGGAGGTCAAAAGGCACTCTGCACTGCAACGGCCTGTAGTTAAGTAGACTTTATGATAGTTAAGACACTTTATGTGGGACGTTACCAGTAACGCCCCGGACTAAATACACCTTAAACCCTTCATTACGTGGGCTGGCTGGGGTCCTGGCGCACCCTATATAAGCCACCACCCTCCACAGGTAGAAGGGTTCGGCATCCTGTAATTCATAGACACATAATCCACTCGACCGCCTCCGGGCTCCGAGATGTAGGGCTTTTACTTCCTCCGAGAAGGGCCTGAACTCGTACATCTCTTGTGTTTACAACCTCTCCATAGCTAGGAGCTTGCCTCTCCATACCTACCCCCACTCTACTGTCAGACTTAGAACCACGACAGTTGGCGCCCACCGTGGGGCCGGTGTTTTAGCGATTTTGTGGAGAAGTTGTGGTTCTTCCAAGTACTTTCATCATGATGACTGCTGGAGTTTTGGTTGAGGGTCGAGAGATCCGTCTCGGTGCTCTCACCTTCGTCGCCGACGACTCCGCCTGGCTCCAGGAGGCTCCACTCGACGTTGATGCGCTCCCCGTCCGCGGTGCGACGCATTTTCGCGCATGAGTCCGCGGCGTTCTGCTGCGGCAACCGTCGACCCCGTATCGGTCGACTCCCCCATCGACCACCCTCCCGGTCTCCCGCCAGTGCAAGCGCTCGGGCCGGTCGAGGCTTCAGCGGTGGGTGAGGCACGCGGTGGCTCGCCAGACGGCCACCACTCAAGTTGCGGCAATCGAGCCCGACGAATCTCTCTACGGCCTGTTCGATCTGTCGACTGGCTCCGTAGAGACTGCATCCAAGTGCGATAGCAGTGATCCAGCGGCGGAAATCCTGATGGTCGACGGGCCCCGCAGTCCCCCTGGCTTCGCCCGTGATGGTGGGGCAGGCGACGGAGGCGACCCCGCGCGAGACCACGAAGAGTACCAGCCCGAGCCACTCGACTCTCTGCAAAGAGAGGAACTTCGCCGCAGGAACGTGGATGTCCTGCGTACTCCCATCGCAGGAGAAACCCCCGAGGCTCGCGCCTTGGAGGAGGCTCGTTTAGCCAATTTGGCTGAACGCACTCGACTGGAGAATCTTCAGCGAGCACTCGACGAGCGCGCGCGGCAACGAGTCCCCGACACCAGTCGACATCAACTCTTCCCGCCGACTCAGGTATATCGAACCCCAATCCAGAATTTAGCAGCTGCGACCCGTATAGCAGAGTCCATCCAGCCCTCTCAGTCGGAAGCTGGCAGAGGCTTGATGCAGATCAGGGATCTGCTCCGAGCAGCAGGAGATCAGAATTCGGCCGTGTCGCAGTCGCGCAACAGAATTCACAGTCGATCCGTCGCTGCGAATGCGGTTCAGTCGGCTCACAGCTCCAGATCGCCTCCGCGGCGTGAAGGGAGCGAGAATCGGCGAGACCAATATGGTGACTGACTCGACCGAGATGATAGGCGTCGAGTGCCCAATTCCCCTCCGAGGGGTGGGTCTTACGCTCCTCGGCAGCAAGATGACAGACGCCAGCTCAGTGCGGGGCGAAGAGTTTCAGTCGACCCCAGAGAACCAGGCTTTGACGCGCGATCCATTATCGTGCAAGGCTTAGTCGATCGGAACAGAGCCCATCGAGGTGGACTCGACAGAGATGCGCCCACAAGCAGTCGAGTGCATGTTTCTGGTCCTGAATGTTTCAGCAGAGCTATCAGAGCCGCAGTTATCCCTCCCAATTTCAGGTTGGCAACAGGAGTCAGCAAGTTCACTGGTGAGTCTAAGCCTGAAACTTGGCTTGAGGACTACCGAGTGGCGGTTCAGATTGGTGGTGGGAACGACGAGGTGGCCATGAAGCATTTGCCCCTCATGCTGGAAGGTTCTGCCAGGGCATGGTTGACTCAATTACCTCCTAGCAGCATTTACACTTGGGAAGATCTGTCCCGAGTGTTCATCAGAACGTTTGAAGGAACTTGCAAGCGACCGGCTGGATTGACGGAGCTGCAAGTCTGCGTGCAGAAGAACAATGAGACTCTCAGGGAGTATATTCAGAGATGGATCACTTTGCACCATACTGTGGAGAATGTGTCTGATCATCAGGCAGTCTGCGCCTTTAAGGATGGTGTCAAGAATAGAGAATTGAGTTTGAAATTTGGTCGAACCGGTGACATGACCTTGAGTCGGATGATGGAGATTGCTACCAAGTACGCCAACGGCGAAGAAGAAGACCGACTCCGAAGCGGCAAGCACAAGCCGAGTCAGTCGGAAAAGGGAAACACCAGTCGGAAACAGAAGCGGAAGGCTGAACCGGCAGCTCCTGGAGAGGCTCTGGCCGTGACTCAGGGAAAGTTTAAAGGGAAACCAAAAGGATCCTGGAACCCTAAGAAGGTAAAGGATAAGGAAGGGAACGACGTGATGGATATGCCGTGTCACATCCACACGAAGAAAGACGAAGAGGGGAATATCATCTACCCGAAGCATACCACTCGCCAATGTCGACTCCTGATCCAGCAGTTTCAGGGAAAACAGTCTAAGGACAAGGAGAAGGAGTCGGACAAGCCCGCAGACAAGGAGGACAGTGAGGAAGGATATCCACATATCAACTCCACTCTGATGATCTTTGCAGATGTGGAAAGCAAGAGTCGATTGAAAGTCATTAACCGAGAGGTGAACATGGTCGCCCCAGCAAAAGCAAATTATCTGAGATGGTCCCAAACACCCATCACATTCGACCAATCTGATCACCCGACTCATATTGCCACCCCTGGGAGGCAAGCTTTGGTGGTCGATCCAGTTGTCGAAGGCACTCGACTGACAAAAGTGCTGATGGACGGTGGTAGTGGGCTGAATTTGTTGTATGCAGACACGCTGAAAGGAATGGGCATTCCGATGTCCCGACTGAGCACCAGTAACATGAGCTTTCATGGAGTTATACCAGGGAAGAAAGCCGAGTCACTCGGCCAAATAGCTCTAGACGTGGTGTTTGGTGATTCGAAACATTTTCGCAAAGAGAAGTTGACGTTTGAGGTCGTGGATTTTCAGAGTGCATATCATGCCATTTTGGGGAGACCAGCTTATGCACGGTTCATGGCTCGACCATGTTACGTGTACCTCAAATTGAAGATGCCCGGCCCCAAAGGAGTGATCACTGTCACCGGTGATCGGAAAAAGGCAGAAGAGTGCTTTCAGAAGGGCTCAAAGATTGCCGATTCCCAGGTGACAGCGGTCGAGTTCGAAGAATACAAGCAAAACGCAGATCCGAGTGATTTGCTGCGATCCAAGAAACCCGCCACAGAATCTGCATTTCAGTCGTCCGGTGAGACAAAGCCTGTTCACATTCACCCGACCGACCCCGATGCAGCTCCGACCCACATCTCCACAACACTCGACCCGAAATAGGAAGAAGCGCTCATCCAGTTCCTCCGTGAGAACTGGGACATTTTTGCATGGAAGCCCGCTGACATGCCAGGTGTTCCCAGGGGACTGGCTGAGCATCGCCTAAGAGTCGACTCATCTGCAAAACCAGTCAAAGAGCATCTTCGGCGGTCCGCCGTCCAGAAGAGAAAAGCCATTGGTGAGGAAGTGGCTCGACTGTTGGCGGCAGGATTTATCCGAGAGATATACCACTCCGAGTGGCTCGCTAATGTTGTCATGGTTCCTAAGAAGGACAAATCGCTCCGAATGTGCATTGATTTCAAGCACATCAACCGGGCCTGCCCGAAAGATCATTTTCCTCTCCCTCGCATAGATCAAATTGTTGACTCGACCGCGGGATGCGAGAGACTGTCTTTTCTAGACGCCTACTCCGGGTACCACCAGATCCGTCTGTACGGACCCGACGAGGTAAAAACAGCTTTCATCACTCCATTCGGGTGCTTCTGCTATATCACCATGCCATTCGGCCTCAAGAATGCCGGAGCCACATTTATGCGAATGATTCAGAAGTGTCTTCTCACTCAAATCAGTCGGAATGTGGAAGCGTATATGGATGATATCGTCGTCAAGTCACGAAAAGGTTCCGACCTGCTCGCTGACCTCGCCGAAACATTTGCCAACCTCAGAAGGTATGATATCAAGCTCAATCCATCAAAGTGCACATTTGGAGTTCCTGGTGGCAAGTTACTCGGTTTTCTCGTTTCCGAGCGAGGAATCGACGCTAATCCAGAGAAGATCGGCACTATTCTCCGAATGAAACGCCCTGTGCGAGTGCACGATGTCCAGAAGCTTACTGGATGCTTGGCCGCATTAAGTCGATTCATCTCACGACTCGGTGAAAAGGCATTGCCTCTTTACCGACTGATGAAGAAGGCAGACAAGTTCGAGTGGACTCCAGAAGCTGATGCAGCGTTTGCCGAGCTAAAAGCTCTGCTCTCCACCCAGCCGGTGCTTGCTGCTCCAATCAGCAAAGAGCCTCTGCTGCTCTATATCGCAGCCACAGGACAAGTCGTCAGTACTGTGCTTACGGTCGAGCGGGAAGAAGAAGGAAAAGCTCTCAAAGTTCAGCGCCCAGTGTATTATTTGTCTGAAGTCTTGACTCCATCCAAGCAGAGATATCCTCATTATCAGAAGCTTGTGTATGGAATATACATGACCACAAAGAAGGTTGCTCATTATTTCTCTGATCATTCCATCACAGTCGTCAGCGACGCTCCACTATCAGAGATTTTGCACAACAGAGATGCAACTGGTCGAGTGGCTAAATGGGCGATTGAACTTCTTCCCCTTGATATCAAGTTTGAGGCAAAGAAAGCCATTAAGTCCCAGGCAATAGCAGATTTCCTCGCCGAGTGGATTGAACAGCAGCAGCCGACTGAAGTTCACTCGGAGCATTGGACCATGTTCTTTGATGGCTCTAAGATGTTGAATGGTTCCGGTGCTGGGGTTGTCCTGGTTTCCCCCAGAGGAGATAAGCTCAGATATGTGCTCCAGATTCACTTTGATTCCTCCAACAATGAGGCAGAATATGAGGCCCTCTTATACGGATTGCGCATGGCCATTTCACTCGGCGTCCGTCGCCTGATGGTCTATGGCGACTCGGATTTAGTGGTCAACCAAGTGATGAAGGAGTGGGACGTGAGAAGCCCAGCCATGACTGGATACTGCAGTGCAGTGAGGAAGCTGGAAAAGAAGTTCGAGGGGTTGGAGCTCCATCATATACCCCGACTGAAAAATCAAGCAGCTGATGATCTAGCAAAGATAGGTTCCAAGAGAGAAGCCATTCCGAGTGGTGTGTTCTTGGAGCATATACACACTCCGTCAGTCAAAGAAGATCCTTTCACCGAAGAAGCTCCACAGCCCAAGAGTGCCACAGATCCGACTGAGGTTGAAGTCCCAGCAGTGGTCGACTTGGTCATGGAGGTCTTGGTGGTCATTCCCGACTGGACAGTTCCATATATCGCGTATATCCTGAGAAAAGAGCTCCCGGAGGATGAGGAAGAGGCTCGACAGATCGTCCGTCGATCTAAGGCCTTTACCGTAATCAAAGGACAATTATACAGAGAAAGCGCGACTGGAGTTGGTCAGAAGTGCATAACACCAGAAGAAGGTCGAATCATCCTCAATGATATCCACTCGGGAACCTGTGGTCATCATGCGTCCTCTCGGACCATCGTGGCCAAAGCCTACCGAGCCGGATTTTACTGGCCAAAGGCGAATGAGATGGCAAAGGAAATAGTGGATAAGTGCGAGGGATGTCAGTTCTACTCGAATATGTCGCACAAGCCTGCATCGGCTCTGAAGACCATCCCACTCGTCTGGCCTTTCGCAGTATGGGGGTTGGACATGGTCGGTCCTTTGAGAACAGGGCGAAGTGGCTTCACGCATGTACTGGTGGCAGTCGACAAATTCACCAAGTGGATTGAGGCTAAACCAATCAAGAGCCTTGACGCCGGTGCTGCTGTTAGCTTCATCAGGGAACTAATATTCAGATATGGAGTCCCGCACAGCATCATTACGGATAATGGGTCGAACTTTGACTCGGAGGAATTCAGAGATTTCTGTAACTCTCAAGGCACGCGAGTCGACTACGCTTCAGTCGCTCATCCGCAGTCGAATGGACAAGCAGAGCGAGCCAATGGCCTGATTCTCAAGGGATTGAAACCCCGACTGATGCGTGATCTCAAGCATGCAGCTGGAGCTTGGGTCGACGAACTTCCCTCGGTGCTTTGGGGACTGCGGACCACACCTAATCGGTCGACCGGAAGAACCCCATTCTTCTTGGTCTACGGAGCTGAAGCAGTCTTGCCGAGTGATCTTCTCCACAATGCTCCTCGAGTTGAAATCTACAACGAAGCAGAAGCTGAACAAGCGCAGCAGGACGCAGTCAACCTTTTAGAGGAAGAAAGGGAGATGGCTCTGATCCGGTCGACCATCTACCAACAAGATTTGCGTCGTTTCCATGCCAGAAATGTGAGGGGTCGAGCCTTCCAGGAAGGAGATTTAGTTCTCCGAGTGGATCAGAAGAAACAACACAAGCTTGCTCCTTCTTGGGAAGGACCCTTCATCGTCACCAAAGTTCTCCACAACGGGGCGTACCGTCTTTACAATGTCGAGCATAATATCGACGAGCCCCGAGCTTGGAACGCGGAACTACTCCGCCCATTTTACACTTAAATTTAATCACTCGGATGAGTTGCAATAAAGTACTTCTTTAGTCCATGGACCTCAAAATAATAGTGTCATAGTTCCTCCATAATTTTTGTCACTTTTTATTTTGTCCAATAAAATTTCCCCTCAGTGGGTGACTTAGCCGCGAATCCGTTTCGCCTAAGTTTGTAAAAATCCTCCGAGTGGTGAGTCAGACTCCCACTCGGAGCCTTAGCTGCGAATCCGTTTCGCCTAAGATTAAATAAAATCCTACCGAGTGGTAAGACAGACTTCCACTCGGAGGCTTAGCTGCAGTCCAAGTACTCGCCTAAGTTATCAAAAATCCTACCGAGTGAAGAGCAAACCTCTCACTCGGGGGCTTAGCTGCAGCCCAGTGCTCGCCTAAGATATAAAAATCCTACCGAGTGAAGAGCAAACCTCTCACTCGGGGGCTTAGCTGCAGCCCAGTGCTCGCCTAAGTTATCAGAAATCCTACCGAGTGAAGAGCAAACCTCTCACTCGGAGGCTTAGCTGCAGTCCAAGTACTCGCCTAAGTTGTCAAAAATCCTACCGAGTGAAGAGCAAACCTCTCACTCGGAGGCTTAGCTGCAGTCCGAGTACTCGCCTAACTTATCAAAAATCCTACCGAGTGAAGAGCAAACCTCTCACTCGGGGGCTTAGCTGCAGCCCAGTGCTCGCCTAAGTTATCAGAAATCCTACCGAGTGAAGAGCAAACCTCTCACTCGGAGGCTTAGCTGCAGTCCAAGTACTCGCCTAAGTTGTCAAAAATCCTACCGAGTGAAGAGCAAACCTCTCACTCGGAGGCTTAGCTGCAGTCCAAGTACTCGCCTAAGTTATCAAAAATCCTACCGAGTGAAGAGCAAACCTCTCACTCGGGGGCTTAGCTGCAGCCCAGTGCTCGCCTATGTTGTCAAAAATCCTGCCGAGTGAAGAGCAGACCTCTCACTCGGAGGCTTAGCTGCAGTCCAAGTACTCGCCTAAGTTATCAAAAATCCTACCGAGTGAAGAGCAAACCTCTCACTCGGGGGCTTAGCTGCAGCCCAGTGCTCGCCTAAGTTGTCAAAAATCCTACCGAGTGAAGAGCAAACCTCTCACTCGGGGGCTTAGCTGCAGCCCAGCGCTCGCCTAAGTTATCAGAAATCCTACCGAGTGAAGAGCAAACCTCTCACTCAGGGGCTTAGCTGCAGCCCAGCGCTCGCCTAAGTTATCAGAAATCCTCCCGAGTGAAGAGCAAACCTCTCACTCGGGGGCTTAGCTGCAGCCCAACGCTCGCCTAAGTTATCAGAAATCCTACCGAGTGAAGAGCAAACCTCTCACTCGGAGGCTTAGCTGCAGTCCAAGTACTCTCCTAAGTTATCAAAATTCCTACCGAGTGAAGAGCAAACCTCTCACTCGGGGGCTTAGCTGCAGCCCAGCGCTCGCCTAAGTGGACTAAGGAATAAGTCGATTGCAGTAAGCGCCCCGCTTTGAACCTGCAAAAGGCATTTCGAGCCAAAAGCAATCATATTCAAACACCAAATTCAAGTTCGGATCGATACCTAAAGGAACCGAAAGTGCTCAGGCGCTAAGCCCGTTAAGGTTTATCGGTTACAACTCCACTCGGCATACCGAGGCAAATTTAAAGCATCAAGTTTAGAAGAAGTTTTTTACCCCTCCTGTGGAGGGCTGGAAGGTGCAACAAACTCATCAAGATCAATTCCATCTGCGATCCGAGTGGCAGCCGCAAGGAAAGTTTCCATAAAGGACCTGAAGTCGTGTTTCTTGGTGATGGCCACCCG
The DNA here is from genome assembly GCF_018294505.1 of Triticum aestivum. Classification (NCBI taxonomy): domain Eukaryota; kingdom Viridiplantae; phylum Streptophyta; class Magnoliopsida; order Poales; family Poaceae; genus Triticum; species Triticum aestivum. Next base: position 405,682,929 of record NC_057795.1, read on the forward strand.
GAGGGCCGCCAGCTTGTCTTCTCGCGCATCTTTGCAGTGGACTCGGGCCAGACACAGCGCAACATCTGCACCGCACCGAGCCGAGGACTTTTTCCACTCCTGCACTCGACCAGGGATCGTGTTCAAGCGAGCCATCAGCGACTCGAGGTCGTTCTGAAGTGTCTCCCCGGGCCAGAGCGTCGAGTCGATGCGAGATGTGGCGACCTTCAGCCTTGCAAGATAGTCCACGACAGCTGCAACACGGGACTCCAGTCGGAAAACATTCATGGCAACTTCGTCATCCATCGGAGAATTGACGGGGTCAAGGTTTGGTTCCAGCCGGCTAGTTTCTTCTTCAAAGTTTTGGCAAAATTCTGCAAGGACGATCACCGAGTCAAGGCGATGGTCGAATGGAAAAACCACGGTTGGAAATGATCGCCGAGCATAGAGATTTACCTTCAAGCATAAGAAACAGCTTCTTGGCAAGACCATTCAGGAAGGCCTCCAGATCTTTTTTCTTCCCAAGAGCAGCTTTCAGATTGGCATTTTCTTGCTCAAGCTTGGCGACTGAAGCTAACTTCTCGTCAACAGGCTTGATCTTCTCAGCTAGTTCAAGGTCCTTCTTCCGTTGGGCCTCCCTCACCTTACCTGCAAGTTACAGCAAGATCAGATTTTGAAACAAATAAAGGGAAAAAGCAGTCATCAAGGTCTCACCAGACATACCTTCGGTCTCCTCCTTTGCCTTCGTCAGATTCTCCTGAACCAGCTTCAAATTCAGCTCGAGCTGAATGTGCTTGTTTTCCAGCTCAGAGTAGCGAGCCACAAGATCACAGGAGTTCTGCGAAGAACCAATCGACTAAAATGTCAAATATAATTCACTTCCGAGTGAAAAAGGAAAAATCACACGTTTCTAAGACTACAGCCGAATACGAGCATTCGACCGTAGTCTCGGGGACTACACCCAGTGGGTGCACTCAGCGTGCCCCCACTAATCGACCAGTCGAAGACAGAGTCGACCAGTCGACCGGTTTGCGAAATCCAGTCGCCTTAGTCAAATGACGGAAAGACTGAAATTATAAAGCCTAAGGCCGACTGCCTGCAGTCGACCTTAGCCTTGGGGACTACACCCAGTGGGTGCACTTAGCGTGCCCCCACTAATCCTATTTGAAGACAGAGTCGACCAGTCGACCTCAAAAAAAAAAGAGATATATTCTTTAAGACTGTAATCGACTCCCAGCAGTCGACCACAGTCTCGGGGACTACACCCAGTGGGTGCACTCAGCGTGCCCCCACTAATCGACCAGTCGAAGACAGAGTCGATCAGTCGACCGGTTTGCGAAATCCATTCGACATAGTCGAATGACGGAAAGACTGAAATTATAAAGCCTAAGGCCGACTGCCCGCAGTCGACCTTAGCCTTGGGGACTACACCCAGCGGGTGCACTCAGCGTGCCCCCGCTAACACGGAGTTTAACTCGTCACACCCAGTGGGTGACTACTATAAATTCTGGAAAGAAAAGTTTCTGATAGCATATTCTAACAGAACAAATGGTGGTCGACTGACCTGAACATTGCGTTGGAGGGCGGAACTGGCGTCGTAAGCTGCCTGGCTCGCATCCCGGATGGTCTTCAACTGCTCCATCATGATCCCTGCCTGGCGTATTGCCTCCTTCGCTGCGCCTGCTTGGTCCTCTGGGACATGGTGCGTCGTGAAGAGGGAGGGCTGCGGAGCACTCGTCAGTGGATCTGCGAAGGACACGGTGTGTCGAGTGGTGTTCCCCTCCTCCGCGACCAGAGCCTCAGGCACCGTCACATCCTGGGTCACCTTGCTGGCAGACGCTTTCCTACTCCTTCTGTACTTCAGCGGTTCCTCATCTTCATCATCATCAGGGAGAGTGATTACAACATTGGATGGAGCTACAGAAAAGAATCAGGATTAGATCATGAGTCAGTCGACTAAAGACAGTGTTAAGAATATAGTACCAGGTTTTGAGGTTGCTGCGTCCTCCATCTCATGGTCGTCAGCCCAGGCCGAGGTCTCAGAAGTAGCAGCACTGCGACTCCAAAGAGTCAGTCGACTAACTCCAGCGCCAACCAGAGATAAAGTTCACACAAAACAAGAAGACTTAAGCAACATGATTACCCTGATATGGTGGGGATGGACACCTTCATCTTCGGCAGGTGCTTGGTCGGCTTCGACGGGGCCGCCCTGGGCTGCTTCGGCGCCTTTTCAGTCGGCGCCGGAGAGGTGGTCCGGGGGCACTTGGTCGACTGAGTAACAGTCGCGACCCCCTCACCGCGTTCAGTCGCAGGGTCATGGACAAGTTTCGACCGCCTTTCCGAGCGCGGTGGTGCGACCTCCTCCTCCTCCTCCTCTTCCTCGTCCTCATCGTCGTCATCATCATCGTCATCGTCATCATCATCGGCCTCGGCGGCGTTCGAGTCCCACTCCTCCTCCTGGCTCTCGCCCCCGCTCGCTTCTCCCTCCTCAGTCGGAGCCTGCGCTCCGTTGGGCACCGAGTACAGTTCAGTGAGGGTCTGAGGGACAACAAGACAAAGATCAGTCGACCGATCGGCAGAGAAAGCAAAAATAAATATGACGAGAATACAACGGGGAGTGGGGCAGACATGCCTTGTTTGGGTCACTGTGGCAGTCGAGTGGAGGAATCCTTCTGGCCCCGCGAGGGTTGTCCTTATTCCCAGTAACAGCGGCCATCCACCTTTCCAGAGTGGCATCATCGACTGCTTCTGGATTGACCCGAGTCACATCCTCAGTCCCACAGTACAACCACATGCAATGGCTCCAGAACTGAAGAGGCTGGATTCGGCGCCTAAGGAAAACTTCGAGGAGATCCATGCCCGTCACTCCCTCCCGAACCAACTGAACTACGCGCTCCATCAGCATCTTCACGTCAGCTTTCTCCTCCGGAATCAGCTTCAGAGAGGAGGGCTTGTTCACTCGGTCCATGGTAAATGGAGGGAGTCCACTCGACTGCCCCGGTGTCGACTCATCCTGGCAATAGAACCAGGTCGACTGCCAGCCTCTGACTGACTCAGGAAATGTCATGGCTGGGAAGGTGCTCTTGTTTCTCACCTGGATCCCCAGGCCTCCACACATTTGAACCACTCGGGTTCTTTCGTCGCCTGGACTTGCCTTCTTCACAATTTGAGAGCGACATGTGAATATGTGCTTGAACAAGCCCCAGTGCGGTCGACAGCCCAGAAAACTCTCGCACATGGACACAAACGCGGCAAGATAGGCGATAGAATTCGGGGTGAAGTGGTGGAGTTGCGCTCCAAAAAAGTTCAAGAAACCACGGAAGAAAATGCTCGGCGGCAAAGAGAATCCGTGGTCGACATGGGTAGCCAGAAGCACGCACTCACCCTCTTCCGGCTGGGGCTGCCACTCTTTCCCCGGAAGCCTCACAGCTCCATGGGGGATCAGGCCCTCGTTGGCCATGTCGAGGAGATCCTTCTCCGTGATGGTCGACTGGATCCAATCTCCCTGGACCCAGCCTTTCGGCAGGCGGGATCTGGACGAAGACCCACCGCGGCTGGTGGATCTCCCCTTCGCCTTCTCCGTCGCCGACGCCTTCTTCGCGCGCTCCAGCGCCGCCGTCTTCTCCTTGACCATGGCTTCCGGTGGGGCGCGTGAGGAGAAGTGGTGCGGAGGCGAGAGCGAGCGCGTTGGGCGGAGACGGAGGCAGAGAGAGAATGCTGAGGCACTGTTCAAAAAACCCTTGCCGGGCGCATTTATAAGATCCCTTCCGAGTGGATGACAGGTGGGCCCGGCAGATCTAATCATATCCTGGAACTTTTACGCGGGCGGGATATGTGGCGAAGAAAGCGGCGCGGGGATCGAGGCGTCTATGTCCCGTCCCATCCGAACGCCGCGGTCCGCTCCGCTTCGTGCGTTTCCCCAAATTTCGCATCCCGCGGAATCCGCGAACGGCAGATCGGTCTGTCAGGCGCGGGATTTCCTGCGATCCGTCGCTCGGAAATCGACGAAGCCCAAAAGATCACTCGACGAAAGAAAAGAATGGATCGAGTCGACTGAAGGCAAGTTGCTCACTATCAACGAAGAGATTCTCTGGTTCAGAACAACGCACGACCAGTGTGCAAAGGTTAATCGGAAACAGCATCAACTCCTCCGTCACTCAAATCCTCAATCCATCCAGGGGCTAATGATGGGGTCATGTACCTAGGGTAGGGTCACAGACCTGATCTAAGTACCCTGCCCAAGGACACCCTTAGAAGAGGTCACCTTCCAGTCGACCAACGAGGGACTCACTCGACTGACTTGAAGGACTCCACCACGAAGACTCACTCGACTACCAGGAGGTCAAAAGGCACTCTGCACTGCAACGGCCTGTAGTTAAGTAGATTTTATGATAGTTAAGACACTTTATGTGGGACGTACCAGTAACGCCCCGGACTAAATACACCTTAAACCGTTCATTACGTGGGCTGGCTGGGGTCCTGGCGCACCCTATATAAGCCACCCCCCTCCACAGGCAGAAGGGTTCGGCATCCTGTAATTCATAGACACATAATCCACTTGACCGCCTCCGGGCTCCGAGACGTAGGGCTTTTACTTCCTCCGAGAAGGGCCTGAACTCGTACATCTCTTGTGTTTACAACCTCTCCATAGCTAGGACCTTGCCTCTCCATACCTACCCCCCACTCTACTGTCAGACTTAGAACCACGACAATACCTTCTCCCAGGAAGACCCGATCAGTCTCGGAATCCCAGTTTACAAGACATTTCTACAATGGTAAAACAAAACCAGCAAAGCCGCCCGCTGTGCCGACAAATCCCGATAGGAGCTGCACATATCTTGTTCTCAGGGCACACCGGATGAGCAAGACGTCGGGTTGGCATAGACCCTGGTTGCCTAGGAGCGCCGGACATCACTCGGTTTGGACCAACACTTAGACAAGCATTGGCCCGGGGGGCTAAAATAAAGATGATCCTCGAGAGAGCGACTCCCAAGGGAAAAGTAGGTGGTGGTGAGGCAAATGGTAAAACCAAGGTTGGGCCTTGCTGGAGGAGTTTTATTCAAAGCAAACTGTCAAGGGGGTCCCATCAATCACCCAACCACGTTAGGGACGCAAAATCCGGGAACATAATACCAATATGATGGAAACTAGGGCGGCAAGAGTGGAACAAAACACCAGGCATAAGGCCGAGCGTTCCACCTTTTACCAAGTATATAGATGCATTAATAATATAAGAGATATTGTGATATCCCAACATAATCCTGTCCACCATGGAGCAATCTTCAACTTCACCTGCAACTAACAATGCTATAAGAGGGGCTGAGCAAAGCGGTAACATAGCCAAGCAACGGTTTGCTAGGAAGGGTAAAAAGGTTAGAGGCTGACATGGCACTTTGGGGAGGCTTGAGGAACAAGTGATAGGAAGCGCGGCATAGCGATAGAACGAAGCAACTAGCAAAGCAATGATAGTAATGAGATCCAGGGTAGCGGTCATCTTGCCTGTAATCCCTCTAGGAAGAAGAACGAGTCCATGAAGAAGATGAAGCCACGAATACGAACCAAGCGTAGACGAACGAATCCTCACGATCGCAATGAAACGGGAACTATCGAGAAGAAGCACAACGTAGTAAACACACCACACATGACAAGGCATGATGCTCAACCAAGTATGATGCATGACAAGCTACATGAAGCTACTCATGGCAAGAGATGATGCATACAAGAGCAACACATCAAAACAAGTTTAAATGAGGCTGGGAACAACATATAACAAATCCAGTAAGTCCTCATATGTAAATTTAGAAATTGGTCCAGAACTGAATAAACCTTATGTTCAAGTTTTTAAACAGCAAGTTAAGATGCACCAAGATGATCTACGCGAAATTCTAGTCAAGTTACATATAAAGTTCATTTAGTTCGGAGCTATGGCCTAGAAGATATGAGCAAAACAAGTTAAACATGGCATTAATGCAAAATGCATTCAAACATCAAGCAAACATTCGCAAAACATTGATGCAACATGATAATATGAAACTACATGCAATTCTAAGCAAGTTTCATATAGAGCACACTCAAAACGGAGCAACGGTTCAACATATACACTATACAAGTTTAAAGGACAAGCTGTCCAAAATAGCAACTAGGCATCCTGCAAGCAACAAAACAATATGCTATGGCATCTCAACGTGAAAACAAAAGGCATGCGCATGAAGTACAAGTAAAGCATGACAAAGCATGAACACTGAACTCTCTCCAGAAAACACTATAACATGCTGAAAAGGACATGGCAAGATTGCATATTATAACAGTTTCAGACTTAGCAGCAATAACATCAGGTTGCAATGTTTAGATCTATCAAATAACATGCTACAGGAACTTATCATGGGAACCAAAGGTAAGGAATGCTAATACTAAAGACAAAGAACAAAACTCCCTTACTGAACTAATTCCAAAGATCAACAAAAAAGGTGATATCATCCATGCAAACATGGCAAATGATATGACAGATTCATATATGGCAGGAACAACAGTAAGTAGGCATGTTGGTGAGCTTGAACCACTAACCACAGAGCAATACATGGCATGGCAAGGTAACCAACAGTAAGAAGACATGTTCATGAAGCTAAGCCTGGCAAGAACAAATTCATAGGGTGCATGGATCACTAGCAAAACACATGGCAAAACTGAACATAATGTTAACAGGCTGACAGCAACATTATTTAGCAATTTGAGAGCAAGATTACAACAAGCTACATCAGGCTATAAATGCAACCAGGGCATTAATGGATAGAGTATGACTTGTAGCAGCAGGTTATGCATAGAATGACTTGTAGCATCCTTAGTTAACATCCTTAGTTAACATCTCCAGATTATGCATAGAATGACTTGTAGCAGCAGGTTTACATAGCATCATGATATAGCAGATTCAGCCTAGCAAAACAGTAACAGCAAGTACCCTACTTCACGAGCTCGATGCACTCACTAAAAGACTCAAAAAAATACATGGATGGCACTCCTGTAAAGATGACATGATCTAGCTAAAAACTCATGTACACATCAAGCTCAAAGGATGCACACACAAAATGCAATGAAAAAGACAAATCACCAAGTTATAATAGTTTCAACAGGTTAACATCATATAGCACTCTTGCAATGATGATTAGAGCATGAAGATTAACTCAAACAAGCATGGCACAATGGAAGTAAATGAAGCGAATCTCATGATGAACATTTTGATATATTATGCGCATGAAACGGAGCATCATGCAAGGAGATATGATGCAATGAACAGGGCACCAGAATGTAGAGATCTCAGGGACATAAAATATCAACCTCGCAGAGAAGTGGACGGAGCGGTGCGGGATGGAGAGATCCGGGGCGGAGACGCGCGTTTGGATGGGCGAGGTGGCGGATCTGATCCCGATCCACGGAGCTCGCCAGAGTTGTTGACGGCGGCGGGGTGACGTGGCCTCCTCCGATTGGTCGGAGTGAGGTGGCTGGGGCGGTAGACATGTCCGGCGTGGGGTTGGACGTGTCTGGTGGCGTGAGGAAGAGGAAGGCTAGGGTTAGACCGAGAATTTCGGGGGAGGGGGAGTTTCTATAGGCATAGGGAGCTAGGAGAGTCCATATGGGGTGCGGTTTTCGCCCACACGATCGTGATCGAACGACCGAGAGCATGGAGGGGGTTTGGATGGGTTATTGGGCCACTTTGGAGGGGTGTTGGGCTGCACACAAAAGAGGCCTTTACGGTTCCCCGGTTAACCATTGGAGTATCAAACGGACTCCAAATGGCACGAAACTTGACAGGCGGTCTACCGGTGGTGTACCAAGGCCGCTTGGGAAATCACGGACCATTCCGAGAATGTTTAACACCCGCACGCGAAAAGAGGTAAAAGGGGGGCGCCAGACGACACAGGAGTGCCGGATTGCAAAACGGACAATGGGGAAAATGCTCGGATGCATGAGACGAACACGTATGCAAAATGAGATGCACAAGATGGCATGGCAAAATGCAACACGCAAGGAAATGACATGGCAATAACGGCGAATAACTGGAAGACACCTGGCGCATCGAATCAGGGGCGTTACACCCTGGCCCCCCAAGAAGGTAAAGGATCAAGCAGGAAATGATGTGCTGGATTTGCCGTGTCACATCCACACGAAGAAAGATGAAGAAGCTAATCTGATTTACCCAAAGCATACCACTCGACAATGTCGACTCTTGATCCAACAGTTCCGAGAGAAACAGCCCAATGAGAAGGAGAAAGAGTCGGACAAAGATGAGGAAGAGGAAGAAGATGATGGTTACCCCAAGGTCAATCCACTCTCATGATTTTTGCTGATGTTGAGAGCAAGAGTCGGTTGAAGGTTATCAACAGAGAGATGAATATGGTTGCTCCAGTGACAATGACCACGTACCTAAAATGGTCCTAGATAGCCATCACATTCGACCAGTCAGACCATCCTGCTCGCGTAGTCACCCCTGGGAGGCAAGCGCTGGTGGTCGACCCGGTGGTCGGTGGCACTCGACTGACTAAAGTGCTGATGGATGGTGGTAGCGGTCTGAATATCCTGTATGCTGAAACCTTGAAGGGGATGGGCATCCTGCTGTACAAGCTTAGCGAGAGCAATATGAGCTTTCACGGTATTATCCCCGGAAAGAAAGCCGAATCACTCGGCCAGATCACTCTCGACGTGGTTTTCAGTGATTCCAAGCATTAACGTAAAGAAAAGTTGACATTTGAAGTCGTGGATTTCCAGAGTGCTTATCACGCCATCCCGGGGAGGCCGGCATACGCCTGTTTCATGGCTCGACCGTACTATGTGTACCTCAAGCTGAAGATGCCTAGTCCCAAAGGTGTGATCACAGTCACTGGCAATCGGCAGAAAGTAGAAGAATGTTTCCAGAAAGGTTCCAAAATCGCCGATGCACAGATGGCGGCGGTTGAATTCCAGGAGTATCAGAAGAGTGCAGATCCGAGTGATTTGCTCCGAGCTAAGAAGCCTGCTACAGACTCTGCATTTCAGTGGACTGGTGAAACGAAGCCGATTCATATTCACCCGACCGATCCCAATGCTGCCCCGACCCATATATCAATAACACTCGACAGCAAATAGGAAGAAGCGCTCATCCAGTTCCTCCGTGAGAACTGGGACATCTTCGCATGGAAACCCTCTGACATGCTAGGTGTACCCAGAGAACTGGCTGAGCACCGTTTGCATGTTGACTCCAAGGCAAAACACGTCAAAGAGCACCTTCAGCGGTCATCCATTCAGAACAGAAAAGCAATTGGCGAAGAAGTCGCTCGGCTATTGGCAGCAGAGTTCATCCGTGAAATCTACCACTCCGAGTGGCTTGCCAATGTCGTGATGGTCCCCAAGAAGGACGATTCACTTCATATGTGCATTGATTTCAAGCATATCAATCGGGCCTGCCCAAAAGATCACTTCCCTCTCCCCCGTATCGATCAGATTGTTGACTCGACTGCGGGTGTGAGCGCTTGTCTTTTCTAGATGCGTATTTCGGTTATCATCAGATCCGACTGTACGGCCCCGATGAAATAAAAACAGCTTTCATCACCCCATTCGGGTGTTTTTGCTATGTCACCATGCCATTCAGTCTTAAAAATGCTGGAGCCACATTCATGAGAATGATCCAGAAGTGCCTGCTCACCCAAATCAGTCGGAATGTGGAGGCGTACATGGATGACATCATGGTCAAGTCTCGCAAAGGTTCCAACCTATTGACTGACCTCGCAAAAACCTTTGCCAACCTAAGAAGGTACGATATCAAGCTTAATCCGTCAAAGTGCATATTCAGAGTTCCAGGAGGAAAGTTGCTCGGTTTTCTCGTTTCCGAACGAGGGCACGACGCCAATCCAGAAAAAGTTGATACCATCCTCCGAATGAAACGCCCCGTGCGGGTGCATGACGTTCAGAAGCTGACTGGTTGTTTGGCCGCCTTGAGTCGATTCATTTCTCGTCTTGGTGAAAAGGCCTTGCCTCTTTACCGACTGATGAAGAAATCTGATAAGTTCGAGTGGTCTGAAGAAGCTGATGCTGCGTTTGCAGAGCTCAAAGCCCTGCTTTCCACCCAGCCGGTGCTCGTTGCGCCAATCAGCAAAGAGCCTTTACTGCTTTACATTGCAGCCACTTTACAAGTTGTCAGTACAGTACTCACGGTCGAGCAAGAAGAGGAAGGAAAAGCTTACAAGGTTCAACACCCAATTTATTATCTCTCTGAAGTTTTGACTCTATCCAAGCAAGGATATCCTCATTATCAGAAGCTTATCTATGGAATTTACATGACCATGGAGAAGGTTGCACATTACTTCTCTGATCACTCTATTACAATCATCGGCGACGCACCGTTGTTTGAGATTCTGAATAACAGAGATGCAACTGGTCGAGTAGCAAAATGGGCGATTGAACTCCTTCCACTGGACATCAAGTTTGAGGCAAAGAAAGCTATCAAGTCCCAAGCAATCGTGGATTTCCTTGCCGAGTGGATTGAGCAGCAACTACCGACTCAAGTTCACTCGGAACATTGGACTATGTTCTTCGATGGCTCCAAGATTCTAAACGGATCAGGTGCTGGAGTAGTATTGGTGTCCCCCGTGGAGACAAGCTTAACTATGTTCTCCAGATTCATTTTGATTCCTCCAATAACGAAGCAGAATACGAAGAACTTTTATATGGGTTACGTATGGCCATTTCACTCGGCATCCATCGCCTCATGGTATACGGCGACTCAGATTTGGTGGTTAATCAGGTGATGAAAGAATGGGATGTCAGAAGTCCAGCCATGACTGGTTACTGCAATGCTGTTAGGAAGCTGGAAAAGAAGTTTGAAGGGTTGGAACTTCACCATGTACCCCGATTGAAAAATCAAGCTGCAGATGAATTGGTGAAGATAGGTTCAAAGAGAGAGGCCATTCCCCGCAATGTGTTTTTGGAACATATTCATTCACCTTCAGTTCAGGAGGATCCCTTCACGGAAGAGTCGCCACAACCCAAGAGTGCCACAGATCCGACTGAAGTTGAAATCCCAGTCGTGGTCGACTTAGTCATGGAGGTTCTTGTCATCACTCCCGACTGGACAGTGCCATACATTGCATACATTCTTAGGAAAGAACTTCTGGAGGATGAAGAAGAGGCTCGTCAGATCGTCCGACGAACTAAGGCCTTTACTGTGATAAAGGGGCAGTTGTTTAGAGAAAGTGCAACTAGAGTCTGCCAGAAGTGCATCACGCCAGAGGAAGGTCGAGTGATCCTCAATGATATTCACTCGGGAACCTGTGGTCACCACGCCCTCTCGGACCATCGTGGCCAAAGCATACCGAGCCGGATTTTCCTGGCCGCGGGCTAACGAGATGGCTAAGGAAATAGTGGACAAGTGTGAAGACTACCAGTTTTACTCCAACATGTCTCATAAACCAGCGTCAGCTCTGAAAACAATTCCACTCGTCTGGCCTTTCGCCGTCTGGGGACTGGACATGGTTGGACCTCTAAGGACGGGCAGGAGTGGATTTACTCATGTGCTGGTAGCAGTCGACAAGTTCACCAAATGGATCAAAGCCAAGCCCATCAAAAGCATTGAAGCAAGCACAGCTATGAGCTTCATCACAGAACTTATATTCAGATATGGCTTCCCGCACAACATCATCACTGATAACGGCTCGAACTTTGGTTCTGAAGAATTCAAAGCCTTTTGTTCCTCCCAAGGCACGAGAGTCGACTACACTTCGGTCGCTCATCCTCAGTCGAATGGGCAGGCCGAGCGGGCAAATGGATTGATTCTCAAAGGATTGAAACCTCGGTTGATGCGTGACCTGAAACATGCAGTAGGAGCTTGGGTCGATGAGCTCCCATCAGTACTTTGGGGATTAAGGACAACCCCTAACCGGTCGACTAGGAGGACTCCATTCTTCTTAGTCTATGGAGCTGAAGCCGTGCTCCCCAGTGATTTTCTCCATAATGCACCTCGAGTCGAGCTCTTCTCAGAAGAAGAAGCGGAGCAGGCTCGACAAGATGCAGTCGATCTCCTAGAAGAGGAAAGAGAGATGGCTTTGATCCGATCGACCATTTACCAGCAAGACTTGCGTCGATTTCATGCCAGAAATGTGAGGGGTCGGGCGTTTCAAGAAGGATATCTGGTTCTTCGAGTGGACCAGCAGAGACCTCATAAGCTCGCTCCTGTTTGGGAAGGCCCTTTCGTCATCACCAAGGTCCTCCACAATGGAGCGTACCGTCTCTTCAACGTCGAACATAATAAAGATGAGCCACGCGCCTGGAATGCGGATTTGCTCCGCCCTTTTTACTCTTAAATATCTAGGCTGAGATGTAATAAGAAATACTTCTTAGTTTGGCTATCAAAAGACATAATTTACTTTCTTCCGAATGATTGTTGTTTATTTCTTTTGTACATATCACCTTTGCTGCGAATCTCTTTCGCCTGAGATGAAGTGATAAAAAATCCTACCGAGTGGTGAGTCCGCCTCCCACTCAGGGGCTTAGCTGCAGCCCAGTGCTCGCCTAAGTGATATAAATCCTACCGAGTGGTGAGTCCGCCTCCCACTTGGGGGCTTAGCTGCAGCCCAGTGCTCGCCTAAGTGATAAAAATCCTACCAAGTGGTGAGTCCGCCTCCCACTCGGGGGCTTAGCTACAGCCCAGTGCTCGCCTAAGTGATAAAAATCCTACCGAGTGGTGAGTCCGCCTCCCACTCGGGAGCTTAGCTGCAGCCCAATGCTCGGCTAAGTGATAAAAGTCCTACCGAGTGGTGAGTCCGCCTCCCAC
>NC_057795.1:405696084-405749766 GCF_018294505.1 Triticum aestivum
ACTCGCCTAAGTTTATAAAATCCTATCGAGTGGCGAGCAATCCTCCCACTCGGGGGCTTAGCTGCAGTCCAGTACTCGCCCAAGTTTATAGAATCCTACCGAGTGGCGAGCGATCCTCCCACTCGGGGGCTTAGCTACAGCCCGGTGCTCGCCTAAGTTTGAAAAATCCTACAGAGTGGCAAGCGATCCTCCCACTCTGGGGCTTAGCTGCAGCCCAGTGCTCGCCTAAGTTTGAAAATTCCTACCGAGTGGCGAGTGATCCTCCCACTCGGGGGCTTAGCTGCAGTCTAGTACTCACCTAAGTTTATAAAATTCTACCGAGTGGCGAGCAATCCTCCCACTCGGGGGCTTCATTACGGTCCAGCACTCGCCTAGGTCAAGACCGCTGCTGAGTGCCTTGCTGATGAGCTGATCAATGCTACTCAAGGATCGCCCAATCGGTTGACAGGAACATGAGGACCATTGCTGAGTGCCTTGCTGATGAGCTGATCAATGCAACTCAAGGATCGCCTAATCGGTTGACAGGAACGTCAGGACCATTGCTGAGTGCCTTGCTGATGAGCTGATTAATGCAACCCAAGGACCGCCCAATCGGTTGACAAGAATGTCAAGACCATTGCTGAGTGCCTTGCTGATGAGCTGATCAATGCTACTCGAGGACCGCCCAATCGGTGGACAGGAACGTCAAGACCATTGCTAAGTGCCTTGCTGATGAGTTGATCGATGCTGCTCAAAGATCACCTAATCGGTTGACAGGGACGTCAAGACCATTGCTAAGTACCTTGTTGATGAACTGATCAATGTTGCTCAAGGATCGCCCGATCGGTCGACTGGCCATTCTTCTCCGGAAGCTGCATCAAGTAAACAGACAAAAATCGAAGAGAAAAACGAATTTTGTTCGAAGATAGATGCAATATATGAGATGATAAATCCAAAGTTTCTTAACCGCAGAATAAAGTGCTCGGGCATCAGGCCCAAAGGAGTTTTAACGGTTACAAAATCACTCGGCATTCCGAGGCGAATAAAAGTGAGGCATGATGTTTTTCAGACACTCAGCGGGAGAAGGACTGGTCGGATCGAAGAAGCTGTCGAGGTCGATACTGTCGGTGATGTGAGTGGCTGCCTCGAGGAAGGTGTCCATGAAGTCCTGGAAGGAGTGCTTCTTAGTGTTCGCCACTTTGAGAGCCGCCAGCTTGTCTTCCTTAGCCTCCTTGCAGTGCATGCGGCCTAAAGACAAGGCGACATCGCCACCACAGCGGGCTGAAGATTTCTTCCACTCTTGCACTCGGCCCGGAATCTGATTTAGTCGAGTCATCAGGGACTCGAGGTCTTGAGATAGCTCCGTCTGAGGCCATATTTCAGCATCCACTTGAGCCATCGCCGCCTTCAGCTGAGCAAGATAAGCAACCGCACCATCTAAGTGCGACTCCAATCAAAGCAGATTCATTGGAGTGCCATCTTTCACAGGAAAGTTGATGGGGTCGAGACCCGTCTCAACCCGCTCAGTTTCAGCCTCAAAGTCCTAACACAGTTCTGTCCCATTGCAAAAAGTGACGAGTCGATGGCATGACAACAAAGCTTAGTCGGCAACAAATTAATTGCGGTCAACTGATCATACCTTCAAGCTTCAGAACAAGTTTGGCGGCGAGTTGCTCCAGATAGGACTCTACCTTGTCTGCCTTGGTCTTGAGGCCACTGACTTCAGTGGTCAGATTCTCCTTGTCCTTCTTCAGCTGCTCGACTTCTCGATTAGTGTCCGAGATGGCACTCTTCAGCTTCGCGTTCTCCTCCTCCAATTTGCTGACCGAAGCCAGCTTCTGGTCCGCAAGCTTCGTCTTCTCGCGTGCTTCCTTCTGAGCAGCTGCCAGATCCAGATCCTTCTGCTCCAAAGCCTCCTTCATCCTCTCTAAAGAAAGAACACTCTTCAGACGAGACTGAAGTTGGCGATTTTCACTAGGCACATCTGCTTGTGTGAAATCACTCGGTTCAAAGAGACTGAAAGAAAAACCAGTGCGAAGTGTGAAGCTACAAAGCAGATAGAATGGTCGAGTGATTACCTCCCATGATGGTTGTTTCTTCTTCAGCAGTCTTCAGATTCTTCTTCGCAAGTTCGAGGTCAAGTTCAACGCTGATTCGCTGAGCCGAGCTCCAACATCACAAGACCTCTGCAGCCAGAAAGACAGACATGTCAGTCGACAGTTATAAGCGACAGTGAAGGAGAAGAATTACTCTAAGACTACTGCCGAATCAAATATTCAATAGTAGTCTCGGGGACTACACCTAGTGGGTGCACTTAGCGTGCCCCCACTTGATCAGATGGATACTCAGCGAGAGTTGCCCAACATGAGTTCAAAAGAGAGAGAGAGAGAGATACATCATTAGACCTCATTCAACGGCCAGCAGCCGACCGTGGTCTTGGGGACTACACCCAGTGGGTGCACTTGGCGTGCCCCACTGATTTGAAAAGGGTAGAATTGAAGATTTCCCGAGTTCTAAATGAAGGAACACCCAGTGGATGATCAAATATAAAGCAACACTCAAAAGCTCAGTCGGAATTTTGCTAACCTTAACATTGGTCTGAAGGGCAGTGCTGGCGTTGTAAGCTACCTGACTAGCTTCATCCATCACTTTCACCTGCTCCATGACAAGATTCACCTGGCAAAGAGCTTACCTAGCGGCGCCCGGTGAGTCGTCTAGAGTCTGATATGTAGCAAAGAGGGATGGCTCCAGAATGGTCTAAGTAGTTACCGGGTCAGACGAGTGGAGTTGCACCGGTGCAGCATGTGTCTGTGTAGTCGACCCCGATGGACGATCAGTCGTCAGCGGGTTAGCGAATGTGACGTTGGTCCGAACCAGCCCTTCGGAACGCTCGACTATCGCCTCAGGCGCCGGTGTCGACTGAGGGACTTGGACTTCAAGCTTCCTCCTACTTGAATCTCCACTCTTCTTCCTCCTCTCCTGTAGAGGCACTTCTTCTTCATCATCATCAGGAAGCACAACGATCTCTTGCGGAGCTACATAAGGAGAGAAGTATCAAATTTTCAGTCGATTGACCACCCACTCGACTAAACAGAACTTGGTTGAACGAACTTACTAGCTCGTGAGGTGGCCTCTTCATCTCCTGGTGCCTTGTCAATGTCCACGTCAGTGGCAGCAGATGTGGGGCTAGAAAGACACATGAATTGGTCGGTCAGATCAAGAAAATCTTCAGTCGACCTACGAAAACACAAACAAGATACTCACCTTGAGGCAACGGGGACGTCCATTTTGATTCGCGGCAATGTCTTCTAGGCCTTGTGAGGAGCAACTTTAGGCTGCTTGGCCACCTTCTCCGTCGGCTCCGGAGTCGACGTCCGAGTGCGCTTCTGAGTATTGGCACTCGGACCCACACTTTTCCCGCGCCCGCCAGCCGGATCTTGCTGTTGTTTGGATCGACATTCGGAGCGCGATGGCGAGTCGACTTCTTCCTCCTCGTCCGACTCCTCGCTCTCCTCCTCCTCATCTTCTCCTGGAGACTCCCACTCACCACTCCCCTCCGCACTGTCCTCCCCCTCCTGGTCCTGCTCCAAGGCTTGTTCACCGCTGGGCATCGAATGCATCTCAGTGAATACTTGCAGAACAAATTGGTCGAACGAGAGTCAGTCAACATCAAGTACAGTTGGAGCATGAGCGGGAAGCAGTTGGAACAAAATGTATACCTTGTCGGGTGGGTTTCCGCCACTGAAGGGGACCACTCTCCTATATCCTCTAGGGTTGTCCTGGTTTCCTGTGATGCCCCTCAGCCACAAAGCTGCGGTTTCAGACGACACTTCTTCTGGATGGACTCGAGCAGTCTCATCTGGTCCAGAATACAACCACATCGGGTGATCGCGGGCTTGGAGAGGTTGAATGCATCGACTGAGGAACACTTCCAACAAGTCCATGCCAGTAACACCGTCATTGATGAGCTGGACCACTCTATCCACCAACATCCTCGTCTCCATGGTCTCATTAGCGGTTACTTTCAGTGGGGCAGGAGTCTGAACGCGGTCAAACGAGAGGGGACGAAGACCAGTCGACTGACCCGGGGCTGCGACATCCTGGTAGTAGAACCAGGTCAACTGCCAACCTCTAACAGATTCAGGGAGAGTCATGGCGGGAAAGGCACTCCTATTCCTCTTTTGGATACCTAAACCCCCACACATTTGGATGACGTGGGTTTTTGAGTCACTCAACTTCGCCTTTTTTACCGACTGGGAACGAATGGTGAAGATGTGTTTGAAAAGACCCCAGTGGAGTCGACACCCTAAGAAGTTCTCGCACATCGATACAAATGCAGCTAAATAGGTGATGGTGTTGGGAGAAAAGTGGTGTAGCTGAGCGCCAAAGAAGTTCAAGAATCCCCGGAAG
The DNA here is from genome assembly GCF_018294505.1 of Triticum aestivum. NCBI lineage: Eukaryota > Viridiplantae > Streptophyta > Magnoliopsida > Poales > Poaceae > Triticum > Triticum aestivum. Next base: position 405,700,474 of record NC_057795.1, read on the forward strand.
AAAGGATGCGAAGGGAGCGAGAAACCCCGGTCGACGTGGGTGCTGAGCAAAACGCACTCACCCGATTGAGGTTGCGGCTCCATCTCCCCCTTCGGCAACCTCGCCGCTCCCTTGGCGATCAATCCGGACTCCTCCAGTTCAGCTAGATCCTCCTGTTGGATCAAAGACCGGATCCAATCGCCCTGGATCCAACCCGGCGGCAGCCCCGCACGCGACGATGACCCGCGGGTCTGCTTCTTGCCTTTCTCCGCCCCCGTCACCTTCTTTGCACGCTCTAGCGCCGCCATCTTGTCCTTCACCATGGCTCGAGAGCAGCAGCATCGAGAGCAGAGGAGCTGGGCACGGTGGAGAAGGAGAGGAGAAAGAAGAAGGAACAGGCGAGCACAGTACCAGCGCCTCGGACCCGTCGCCTTATAAAGGGCCATCTCCGAGTGACTGACGCGTGGGACCAGGCAATCCCATCAAATCCTGGAACAGTTGTGCACAGCATACGTGGCGAAAAAGGTGGCATAGTAATCGAGGCATCGCTACTTATCCGGCCCGCTCATTTCGGCGCTCTCCACCCCGCACGCTTCCCTGAAATTTTGTATCCCGCGAAATCCGGGATACATTGCAGACAATCGCGCCTGAGATCCCGCGCCCTAGCACGACACTCGACACATGAGGTCGCCAGTTCAATCGACAGTTCCCTGAATGGATCAGGGCGACTGAATCGACACCAGCGTTCAGTCTCGCAGAAGATACTCGTGAAGACACAAAGCTCAGAGCGGATTCAACTTCAACCTACTTTTCACTCATACCTTAATCCATTCTGGGGCTACTGATGAGGATACAGACCTAGGGTAGGGTCATAGGCCTGACCTATACGTCCTACCCAAGGTCACTACCCAAGAAGGCAAGAAGGTCAAGAGACTCCGTGAGACCCCCGGTCAAAGGTGTCGAGTGCAATCCACTCGACACCATGTCACTCGGGAGTCTCCCTACCTACCGTCACTCGACTAACAAGAGAATCATTCAAGCTCCCGAAGACCAGGAGTCACTCAGCGTACAACGGTCGCACATTCACTCCGTAATCTTTAAGGCCATTAATAGCACTTAAGGCTGGCGTTACCAATAATGCGAGCACTTTATGTACATTTACTCCCCTGTAGGGGAGGGCGGGAGAGGTCCTGGCGTACTCTATATAAGCCACCCTCCTCCTCTGGCACAAGGGTTGGCACCCCCTGTAATATCACACACATAATCCAATCGACCGCCTCCGGGCACCAAGACGTAGGGATGTTACTTCCACCGTGAAGGGCCTGAACTCATAAACCTTGTGTGTACACGTTCTCCATAGCTGAGATCTTGCCTCTCCATACCTACCCCCTTCCTACTGTTAGACTTAGAACCATGACACCGTTGCCGGGAAGGTCTTCGCTCAAGTCAAGACATACCAAGTACCCAATACAAAGTCATCTCCCTCGCACTTACATTATTTTCCATTTGCCTCTCGTTTTCCTCTCCCCCCCCACTTCACCCTTGTTGTTTCATTCGCCCTCTCTTTCCCAATCTCCCCTCTCTTTCGCTTGCCTTTTTTGCTTGCTTGTGTGTTGGATTGCTTGTTGCTATGGCGCAAGATAATACCAAATTGTGTGACTTTTCCAATACCAATAATAATGATTTCCTTATTACTCCGATTGCTCCTCTTAATGATGTTGAGTCTTGTGAAATCAATGCTGCTTTGCTGAATCTTGTTATGAAAGATCAATTCTCCGGCCTTCCTAGTGAAGATGCCGCTACCCATCTAAACAACTTTTTGATTTGTGTGAGATGCAAAAGAAGAAATATACGGATAATGATATTGTTAAATTGAAGTTATTTCCATTTTCACTTAGAGATCGTGCTAGAGTTTGGTTTTCGTCTTTGCCTAAGAATAGTATCGATTTATGGAATAAGTGCAAAGATGCTTTTATCTCTAAGTATTTTCCTCCCACTAATAGTATCTCTCTTAGGAACGATATTATGAATTTTAAACAACTTGATCTTGAGCATGTTGCCCAATCTTGGGAAAGAATGAAATTGATGATTCGCAATTGCCCTACTCATGGTTTGAATTTATGGAGGATCATACAAAATATTTATGCCGGATTGAATTTTGCTTCTAGAAATCTTTTAGATTCGACCGCGGGAGGCACGTTTACGGAAACCACCTTAGGAGAAGCTACCAAACTCCTTGATAATATTATGGCTAATTATTCTCAATGGCACTCCGAAATATCTACTAGTAAAAAAGTGCATGCTATAGAAGAAATCAATGTTTTGAGTGGAAAGATGGATGAACTTATGAAATTGTTTGCTACTAAGAGTGCTTCTATTGATCCCAATGATATGCCTTTGTCTACTTTGATTGAGAATAATAATGAATCTATGGATGTGAATTTTGTTGGTAGGAATAATTTTGGTAACAATGCTTATAGAGGAAACTTTAATCCTAGACCGTTCCCTAGTAATTCCCCTAATAATTATGGAAATTCCTACAATAATTCTTATGGTAATTATAATAAGATGCCCTCTGATTTTGAGATTAGTGTGAAAGAATTTATGATCTCTCAAAATAATTTTAATGCCATGCTTGAAAAAAAATTGCTTAAAGTTGATGATTTGGCTAGGAACGTTGATAGACTTTCACTTGATGTTGATTCTTTGAAACTTAGATCTACTCCTCCTAAGCATAATATCATTGGTTCTCTCAAAGCTATGAGAATTTCCATTGATGAGTGCAAGGAAAGAACCGCTAGATTGCGTGCTAAGAAAGATTGCTTTGTAAAGCCGTGTTCTTCTAGTTTCCATGAAAATAATTATGAAGATCTAAAAGTTATTTATGTTTCCCCTATTAAATATTTGTTTTGCAATATTAATCTTAATAATGATGGGACTGGAGATGAGTCAACTTTAGTTAAAACGCGTCCCAATGATTCAGAGTTCTTAAATCTTGATGCTAAATTTGGTAAAAGTGGGATTGAAGAGGTCAAGACTTTAAATAGCATTGAACCCACTATCTTGGATTTCAAGGAATTTAATTATGATAATTGTTCTTTAGAAGGTTCTATTTTCTTGTTGCAATCCGTTTTGAATTCTCCTCATGCTCATAGTCAAAATAAAGCTTTTACCAAACATATTGTTGATGCCTTGGTGCAATCTTATGATGAAAAACTTAATTTGGAAGTTTCTATACCTAGAAAACTTTATGATGAGTGGGAAACTACTATAAAGATTAAAATTAAAGATCATGAGTGTTATGCTTTGTGTGATTTTGGTGCTAGTGTTTCCACGATTCCGAAAATTTTATGTGATATTCTAGGTTTCCATGATCTTGATGATAGCTCTTTAAATTGGCACCTTGCGGATTCCACCATTAAAAAGCCTATGGGAAGGATCAATGATGTTCTTATTGTTGCAAATAGGAATTATGTGCCCGTAGATTTTACCGTTCTTGACATAGATTGCAATCTTTCATGTCCTATTATTCTTGGTAGACCTTTCCTTAGAATGATTGGTGCGATTATTGATATGAAGGAAGGGAATATTAGATTCCAATTTCCATTAAGGAAAGGCATGGAGCACTTTCCAAGAAATAAAGTCAAATTACTTTATGAATCTATGATGCAAGCTACTTATGAATTGAGTGCCAAAGATGGCACTACTTAGATCTATCCTCGCTTTTATGACTAGCTAGGGGCGTTAAACGATAGCGCTAGTTGGGAGGCAACTCAATTTTATCTTTGTTTTTTGTTTTTGCTTCTGTTTAGTAATAACTTTTGCATCTACCTTCTGTTTAGATGTGTTTTTATGTTTTAATTAGTGTTTGTGCCAAGTAGAACCTATAGGATAACCTATGGTGATAGTTAATTTGATTCTGCTGAAAAACAGAAACTTTGTGCGCAGTAAAATAATTTTAGTAATGCATAGAAATGTGCTTTTGCGTTGATTCTTTTTGATGTAGATATATAGACAAATTTCCCAGGACTTCCTATTTTTTTAGGATTCTTAGAGTTCTGGAAGTTTTCAAGAGTTACAGATTGCTATAGACTGTTCTGTTTTTGACAGATTCTGCTTTTCGTGTGTTGTTTGCTTATTTTGATGCATCTATGGCTAGTATGTAGGGGTATGAAACATAGAGAACTTGGAATATAGTAGGTTTATCACCAATATAAATAAAGAATGAGTTCATTACAGTACCTTATGTGGTGGTTTTTCTTTGTTGCACTAACAGAGCTTATGAGATTTCCTGTTGAGTTTTGTGTTGTGAAGTTTTCATGTTTTGGTAAAGATTTGATGGACTATGGAATAAGCAGTGGCAAGAGCCTAAGCTTGGGGATGCCCATGACACCCCAAGATATTCAAGAATAGCCAAAAGCCTAAGCTTGGGGATGCCCCAGAAGGCATCCCCTCTTTCGTCTTCGTCTATCGGTAACTTTACTTGGAGCTATATTTTTATTCGCCACATGATATTTGTTTTGCTTGGAGCGTCTTGTATGATATTAGTCTTTGCTTTTCAGTTTACCACAATAATCCTTGCTGTACACACCTTTTGGGAGAAACCCACATGACTGGAATTTATTAGAATACTCTATGTGCTTCACTTATATCTTTTGAGCTAGATAGTTTTTGCTCTAGTGCTTCACTTATATCTTTTAGAGCACGACGGTGGCTTAATTTTGAAGAAATTGTTGATCTCTCATGCTTCACTTATGTTATTTTGAGAGTCTCTTAGAACAGCATGGTATTTTCTATGGTTATAAAATTGGTCCTAGAATGATGGGCATCCAAGTTGGGTATAATAAAAACTATCATAGAAAGTGAATTGGATGTTATGATCAATTTGATGCTTGATAATTGTTTTGAGATATTAGGATGGTGATATTAGAGTAATGCTAGTTGGGTGATTATGAATTTAAAGAATACTTGTGTTGAAGTTTGTGATTCCCGTAGCATGCACGTATGGTGAACCGCTTTCTGATGAAGTTGGAGCACAATTTTATTTATTGATTGTCTTCCTTATGAGTGGTGGTCGGGGACAAGCGATGGTCTTTTCCTACCAATCTATCCCCCTAGGAGCATGCGCGTAGTACTTTGGTTTTTGATGACTTGTAGATTTTTGCAATAAGTATATGAGTTCTTCATGACTAATGTTGAGTCCATGGATTATACACACTCTCACCCTTCCACCATTGCTAGCCTCTCTTGTGCCACGCAACTTTCGCCAGTACCATACACCCACCATATACCTTCCTCAAAACAGCCACCATACCTACCTATTATGGCATTTCCATAGCCATTCTGAGATATATTGCTATGCAACTTTCCACCGTTCTGTTTATTATGACACGCATCATCATTGTCACATTGCTCTTTGCATGATTTTGTAGTTGACATCGTATTTGTGGCAAAGCCACCTTCATAATTTTCATACATGTCACTCTTGATTCATTGCATATCCCGGTACACCGCCGGAGGCATTCATATAGAGTCATATCTTGAGTTGTAATCTTGAGTTGTAAGTAAATAAAAGTTTGATGATCTTCATTATTAGACCATTGTCCCAGTGAGAAAAGGATGATGGAGACTATGATTCCCCCACAAGTCAGGATGAGACTTCAGACTTTATAAAAAAAGGTCAAATAAAAAAAGGGGAAAGGCCGAAAAAGAAAAAAAAGAAAAAAAGAAAAGAAAAAAAGAAAAAAATGAAATGTGAGAAAAAGAGAGAAGAGGCAATGCTACTATCCTTTTTACCACACTTGTGCTTCAAAGTAGCACCATGATCTTCATGATAGAGAGTCTCCTATGTTGTCACTTTCATATACTAGTGGGAATTTTTCATTATAGAACTTGGCTTGTATATTCCAATGATGGGCTTCCTCAAAATTCCTAGGTCTTCGTGAGCAAGCAAGTCGGATGCACACCCACTTAGTTTCTTTTGTTGACCTTTCATACATTCATAGCTCTAGTGCATCCGTTGCATGGCAATCCCTACTCACTCACATTGATATCTATTAATGGGCATTTCCATAGCCCGTTGATACGCCTAGTTGATGTGAGACTATCTTCTCCTTTTTTTTGTATTCTCCACAACCACCATTCTATTACACATATAGTGCTATGTCCATGGCCCACGCTCATGTATTGCATGAAAGTTGAAATTTTTTGAGATTACTAAAGTATGAAACAATTGCTTGGCTTGTCATCGGGGTTGTGCATGATTAAATACTTTGTGTGACGAAGATAGAGAAACAATCAGACTATATGATTTTGTAGGGATAACTATCTTTAGCCATGTTATTTTGAGAAGACATGATTGCTTGATTAGTATGCTTGAAGTATTACTATTTCTTATGTCAATATGAACTTTTATTTTAAATCATTTGGATCTGAACATTCATGCCACAATAAAGAAACTTACATTGAGAATTATGCTAGGTAGCATTCCACATCAAAAATTCTGTTTTTATCATTTTGATTTACCTACTCGAGGACGAGCAGGAATTAAGCTTGGGGATGCTTGATACGTCTCCAACGTATCAATAATTTTTTATTGTTCCATGCTATTATATTACCCGTTTTGGATGTTTATGGGCTTTACTTTACACAATTATATCATTTTTGGGACTAACCTACTAACCGGAGGCCCGGCCCAAATTGTTGTTTTTTGTCTATTTCAGTGTTTCAAAGAAAAGGAATATCAAACGGAGTCCAAACGGAATGAAACCTTTGGGAGCGATCTTTTGGAACAAACGTGATACAGAGGACTTGGAGTGGAAGTCAAGAAACAAGCGAGGCGGCCACGATGGTGCCCGGCACGCCCCCTAGGGCTTGGCGCACCCCCCACCCTCGTGGGCCCCTCGAGCGTCCACCGACCTACTTCTTCCTCCTATAAATACCCATGTACCCCGAAAACATCAGAAACGACCATGAAAAACTATTTCCACCGCCATAACCTTCTGTATCCACGAGATCCCATCTTGGAGCCTTCATCAGCGCTCCACCAGAGGGGGAATCAATCATGGAGGGCCTCTACATCATCTCCAAGGCCTCTCTGATGAGTTGTGAGTAGTTTACCACAGACCTTCGGGTCCATAGTTATTAGCTAGATGGCTTCTTCTCTCTCTTTGAATCTCAATACAAAGTTCTCCTCGATATTCTTGGAGATCTATTCGATGCAACTCTTTTTGCGGTGTGTTTGTCGAGATCCGGTGAATTGTGGGTTTATGATTAAGTTTATCTATGAGAAATATTTGAATCTCCTATGAATTCTTTTATGTGATTAAGTTATCGTTGCAAGTCTCTTCGAATTATCAGTTTGGTTTGGCCTACTAGATTGATCTTTCTTGCAATGGGAGAAGTGCTTAGCTTTGGGCTCAATCTTGCGGTGTCCTTTCCCAGTGACAGAAGGGGTAGCAAGGCACATATTGTATTGTTGCCATCGAGTATAAAAAGATGGGGTTTATATCATATTGCATGAGTTTATCCCTCTACATCATGTCATCTTTTTAATTCGTTACTATGTCCTTTATGAACATAGTACTATAGATGCATGCTAGATAGCGGTCGATGTGTGGAGTAATAGTAGTAGATGCAGACAAGAGTTGGTCTACTTGTCACGGACGTGATGCCTATATACATGATCTTGCCTAGATAATCTCATAATTATTCGCTTTTCTATCAATTGCTCGACAGTAAATTGTTCGCCCACCGTAATACTTATGCTATCTTGAGAGAAGCCACTAGTGAAACCTAAGGCCCCCGGGTCTAACTCTTTATCATATAAGCTTTCAATCTAATTTTATTTGCATCTTTACTTTTCGAGTCTATATCATAAAATACCAAAAGTATATTTATCTCATCATATTATCTCTATCAGATCTCACTTTCGCAAGTGGCCTTGAAGGGATTGACAACCCCTTTATTGCGTTGGTTACGAGTTCTTGTTTGTTTGTGTAGGTGCGTGGGACTTTTGAGGAGCCTCCTACTGGATTGATACCTTGGTTCTCAAAAACTGAGGGAAATACTTACGCTACTATTGCTGCATCACCGTTTCCTCTTCAAGGAAAACCAACGTAAGCTCAAGACGTAGCACCACTCATGGCGGCTTATCATCGAGAGGTTGATACTATTGCTGGTCACTTCAAGAGTTATCAAGCGTAGCGTATTGATCGAAGGAAAAATGAAGCAGCTGATGCGTTAAGCCGGCTGGGGTCTTGCTACCTCTTGAGCTTCCGTTGGTTTCCCTTGAAGAGGAAAGGGTGATGCAACAAAGTAGCATAAGTATTTCCCTTAGTTTTTTAAAACCAAGGTATCAATCCAGTAGGAGACAACGCACAAGTCACCGAATACCGCACAAACAATCAAGAACTTGCAACCAACGCGATAAAGGGGTTGTCAATCCCTTCACGGTCACTCGCAAAAGTGAGGTTTGATAGAGATAATAAAGTAAATATTTTTGGTATTTTCTATGTATAGATTGGAAAGTAAAGATTGCAAAATAGTAAACGAGATTCAATATGGAAAAGAGACTTAATATAATGGAAAAGAGACCTGGGGGCCATAGGTTTCACTAGTGGCTTCTCTCGAGTTAGCATGTATTACAGTGGGTGAACAAATCACTGCCGAGCAATTGATAGAAAAGCACATAATTATGATGACATCTAAGGCAATGATCATGAACATAGGCATCACGTCCGTGTCAAGTAGACCGACTCCTGCCTGCATCTACTACTATTACTCCACACATCGACCGCTATCCAGCATGCATGTAGAATATTAAGTTCATAAGAACAGAGTAACACATTAAGAAAGATGACATGATGTAGAGGGATAAACTCAAACAATAGGATATAAACCCCATCTTTTTATCCTCGATGGAAACAATACAATACGTGCCTTGCTGCCCCTACTGTCACTGGGAAAGGACACCGCAAGATTAAACCCAAAGATAAGCACTTCTCCCATGGCAAGAAAGATAAATCTAGTAGGCCAAACTAAACCGATATTTCAAAGAGACTTACAAAGATATCAAATCATGAATATAAGAATTCAGAGAAGAACCAAAAAATATTCATAGATAATCTTGATCATAAATCCACAATTCATCGGATCTCGGTAAACACACGACAAATGAATATTACATCGAATAGATCTCCAAGAACATCGAGGAGAACTTTGTATTGAGAATCAAAGAGAGAGAATAAGCCTTCTAGGTAATAACTATGGACCCGAAGGTCTGTGGTCAACTACTCACGCTTCATCGGAGGGGTAATGGTGTCGATGTAGAAGCCCTTGATACGTCTCCAACGTATCTATAATTTTTAATTGTTCCATGTTATTATATTACCCCTTTTGGATGTTTATGGGCTTTAAATTTTACACATTTATATCATTTTTGGGACTAACCTACTAACTGGAGGCCCAGCCCATATTGCTGTTTTTTTGCTTATTTCAGTATTTCGAAGAAAAGGAATATCAAACGGAGTCCAAACGGAATGAAACCTTCGGGAGCGTGATTTTTGGAACAAACATGACCCGGAGAGCTTGGAGTGCAAGTCAAGAAGCTCCCGAGGGACCCACGAGATAGGGGCCACGCCCCCCTTGTGACGCCCGGATAATTAAGCTACAGTAATTCCACGCTCATCATGCCATGACACCTCGGTTACTGTTACTATCCTCGCAATAATTTGAAACCGTTCGAAATTCATATTCAAATTAATGATAGCAATAAAAGTTATCAAAAATTAAAACAAAAATGTTCGGTGGTTGTCGAATATTACAAAGGTAATTATGGTGCAGCAAACACATTTTTATAAAATGTCTAAATAATTTAAAGTGATTTAAAACAGAAAAGAAAATAAATAAAAGCAAAAACAGAGAAACTAAAACTAAACCAAAAGGAAAGAAGAAAGACCCCCTGGGCTTCGGCCCGTTCCCTCGCACCCGGTCAGCCCAGGTGGCCCAGCTGCCACCTCCCCACCTCTGTCACCACCTCCCCACACCCCCCCACTGTTCGTCCGACCGCGCCCGCGTCGCTGTCGGACCAGCTCGCCGCCCCGCGCCGATGCAGGCCCCTGGAGAGGATAAGGGCGCTGACGCCGCGCCCTCTCGGGCTCCCCTCCCCACTTGCCCCCCTGCTCTCCTCCTCGATCTCCGTCCCCCCCGCTCGCTCCTCAGATCCGCCCAGCGCGCCCATGGCCGCGCCGCCGTGCTAACCACGGCCACCGTCGTCCCCGAGCCCCTCCAACTAGTCTCCGAGCACCGTCATCCTCCTCTATGTCCTCCACGCTGATGATTAGGATCCGGGGAGCTCTACAGCGCGGGATCCCCGTCGTCGTCTTCCTCGGGTCGCCGCTGTCGCCATCGACCCCGACCAACGCCAACCTCCCGTCTACGTCGCGCCGCTGCTGCTACTAATTCGTCACCGGGCCCCCGTGCGCCCACTCGGTGAGCTCCCGCGCCCCGCTCTCCTTTTCCCTCGCGCACCGTAGCTGCCTATTCGCCGTTGCCGAGAGCCCGTCGCCGTGGATCGCCTCGCCGCCGTGGCCGTACTCTCCGTCGTGCTCTCCTGAGCACGGCATCTTATTCCTGGTGCACCCAGGAACCCAACGCGCCCGCTCGCGCGCTGCTCCGTGGCCGCTAGCTCCTAGCTCGGTGAACGCCCGAACGCGTCACCGCACGCGCTCGTCGCCGGCAGCCGTCCGGTGACCATTTGGTCCCGGGCTCATGCTTGTTGTGCTCGCACGCGCCCGTAGAGGCCTCCTGACCGTTTAGGGTACTTGCCGCCGTGCTGCAGCGCCGTTTCCCTCTCGCGGCCGAACGCCGGCGTCCGCCCCGCTCGTCACCGGTGACGCTGCGGTCCTCCTCCGGCCACGCCACCGCCCCCGCTAGATGCGCCTCTGCGCGCTCGTTCGAACGAGCCCAGGCGCGCGCGGATCCGTGCACTGTGTACATTTTCCGGCGAACTCCGGCGGGCCTGCGCCGTGCTTTTGGTCGCCGGCGGCGGGAACCGCCCCTGCTGACCTGGCACCACGGGTCCCGCCACCTGGGCCACTGACTGGTGGGCCCAGGGCCCCCTGTTGACCTGTTGACTGGGTCAACGTGCTGACTGGGCAGCCCAGTGGCACTGACATGCGGGCCCATGCCATAAAACAAATAAAACAAATATATAAACTGCTAATTAATTTAGTTAATTAACTAAAACTTAATTAGACACTGACAGGTGGGCCCAGTAGGTTTACTAACTAATTTTAGATTAGTTTAAACTCTGTTTAACCCACTATCTATGACAGGTGGGTCCCCCATGTCAGTTTTGACTGGTCAACCGACCAGTTGACCTGCCGACATCACTGTGATGTCATGCCTACGTCATCACACACTGTTTTGGATAAGGTTGGAATTAAATATATAATTAAAATCAGAAAATGTTTTAAAATCTTTAGAAAATCATATCTTTTAATCCGTAACTCGGATTAAAATATTTTCAACATGAAAGTTGCTCAGAACGACGAGACGATTCCGGATACGCAGTCCGTTCGTCCACCACACCCCCCTAACCTATCGAACCCGCAACTTTCCCCCTCCGGCTCCTCTGCCCGAAAACACGAAACACCGGGAATACTTTCCCGGAGGTTTTCCCCCCTTCACCGGTATCACCTACTACCGCGTTAGGGCACACCGAACACCGCGTATTGCCTTGATATATTTTTGTGGTGCTTTGTTTGCTCTGTATTCATTATTTCTTCCCCCTCTTCTCTCCGGTAGACTACGAGACCGACGCTGCTGTTGACCAGTTCGACTACGGAGTTGACGACTCCTCTCTCTTGCCAGAGCAACCAGGCAAGCCCCCCCCTTGATCACCAGATATCGCCTATTCTCCTCTATACTGCTTGCATTAGAGTAGTGTAGCATGTTACTGCTTTCCGTTAATCCTATTCTGATGCATAGCCTGTCATTGCTGCTACAGTCATTGATACCTTACCCGCAATCCTAAATGCTTAGTATAGGATGCTAGTGTTCCATCAATGGCCCTACACTCTTGTCTGTCTGCCATGCTATACTACTGGGCTGTGATCACTTCGGGAGGTGATCACGGGCAAATACTATATACTTTACACTGTTACATTACCTGTGATACTGTTCGGAGTTGGGGGCTGAAGGGGCAGGTGGCTCCATCCCGGTAGAGGTGGGCCTGGGTTCCCGACGGCCCTCGACTGTTACTTTGTGGCGGAGCGACAGGGCAGGTTGAGACCACCTAGGAGACAGGTGGGCCTGGCCCTGTTCGGCGTTCGCGGATACTTAACACGCTTAACGAGATCTTGGTATTTGATCTGAGTCGGCTACGAGCCTATACGCACTAACCATCTACGTGGTAGTAGTTATGGGTATCCCGACGTCGTGGTATCAGCCGAAGCACTTCAGACGTCAGCGACGGAGCGGCGCGCGCCGGATTGGAACGTAAGCCTGCTCTTGTATTAAGGGGGCTAGTTCTGCTTCCGGCCGCCCATGCAACATGCAGGTGTGCTATGGGCGATGGGCCCAGACCCCTGTGCGCTTAGGTTTAGACCGGCGTGCTGGCCTCTCTGTTTTGTCTAGGTGGGGCTGCGACGTGTTGCTCTTCCGCGGCCGGGCATGACCTAGGAAAGTGTGTCCGGCCAAATGGGATCGAGCGTGTTGGGCTATGTGGTGCACCCCTGCAGGGAAGTTAATCTATTCGAATAGCCGTGATCTTCGGTAACAGGACGACTTGGAGTCGTACCTTGACCTTATGACAACTAGAACCGGATACTTAATAAAACACACCCTTCCAAGTGCCAGATACAACCGGTGGTTGCTCTACCTCAGGGATATGAGGAGGGGATCGCCGGGTAGGATTATGCTATGAGATGTTACTTGGAGATGCTACTTGGAGGACTTCGACCTACCCTCTTCTGCCTGTTGCAAGACGAAGGTGACCAGAAGCGTAGTCTTCGATAAGACTAGCTATCCCCCTCTTATTCTGGCATTCTGCAGTTCAGTCCAGTGATATGGCCCTTTACACATATACCCATGCATATGTAGTGTAGTTCCTTGCTTGCGAGTACTTTGGATGAGTACTCACGGTTTCTTTCTCCCCCCTTTTTCCCCTTTTCCTTCCTTTCTGGTTGTCGCAACCAGATGCTGGAGTCTAGGAGCCAGACGCCACCGTCGACGATGACCCCTACTACACTGGAGGTGCCTACTACTACGTGCAGCCCGCTGACGACGACCAGGAGTAGTTAGGAGGATCCCAGGCAGGAGGCCTGCGCCTCTTTCGATCTGTATCCCAGTTTGTGCTAGCCTTCTTAAGGCAAACCTGTTTAACTTATGTCTGTACTCAGATATTGTTGCTTCTGCTGACTCGTCTATGATCGAGCACTTGTATTCGAGCCCTCGAGGCCCATGGCTTGTATTATGATGCTTGTATGACTTATTTATGTTTTAGAGTTGTGTTGTGATATCTTCCCGTGAGTCCCTGATCTTGATCGTACACGTTTGCGTGCATGATTAGTGTACGATTGAATCGGGGGCGTCACAAGTTGGTATCAGAGCCAACTGCCTGTAGGAATCCCTCTTCCAACTCCTTGGCCGAAGTTGAGTCTAGACATTGCAAAACTTTTACTAACATGGTTGTGTGTCTTACGGGCACACGTCGCCATTGGGTGGTACTAGGATCTTTTACTCCTCGACCTTTACTCTGGGACTCTGATCTCTCTTCTATTCGAGTTAAATGAATTTTGCTAAATCTAACATTAGGATCTCGTTATCACTTTCACCCGGAGAGCCCCTTATTACTGATGATCGTCTGCTGCACATGAAGACCCTGAAGATACTTTCCGTTGTTAACCCGAGAACTTGTGTTCATCGCGTTTGCAATTCCTCTTCCACCGTCAACCCTTATGGGTAACTACTTACAGTTGTTATTCTTATATCATCCCCAGTGGTCTTGTTATTACAAGATACCCTGAAAAACTCATCGTGGTTTCGATAATCCATTGAGCTTACTGCCTTGCGGTTCTTGTCACTTGAATACCCCTACGGTTAATTCTCGCATTTATCGAGTATCCGCCCATCCCCCAGTTGTTCATGTGTTACACAAAAGTCTTCGAAATACCACCCGATATTCCGAAAATCCTCAGCAACCTATTGCTCTGGAATTTCTTGTTTGCTTTCATTATGATTAATCCCATAAGTATAGAAATCTTATTGACATTCCTTGTCATTATCATTTTGAGTCTGTTGACTCAATATGTTGCGAATACACGCAATCATCATTGATCCTTATAAATTACCTTTCCGGCTGAGCTGCCATTCTTTTAACTAGAATTGGTTCTCGACCAATCGAATTGTCTTTGATTGTACCCTAAGGCTATTCAACTTATCCACCCCTAATCAGAGCATTGCTTCTGATCCCTTGATTTGGGAATCATAATTCCTTTGCATTTGACAATTGAGTTAGTCGGTTGTTTCTATAATCCGGTGCACTTGCATTCCTTCTTCCTTTGATAGAGTACCGATACCCACACCGGCTCCGTTGTGGACCACCGGTTCCTTTGTTGGATTTTATGCCCTTCATAATTAATCACCTTGTGAGCTCTTTCCCCTGATACATAATGCCTTTGGTACATTGTATCCTCTGCTTGACCAACAATGCTCTACTTTCGAGCTTGTATTAATTACCCCGAAGTTTGTGGTATATGTTCGTAAGATGCCCGGATGGGTTGAACCTATGCCTTCCTTAATATGTGTGAACTCGGAAGATTTCACGAGTCATACTCATCTGGTATTTCACCAGGTAAAACTTTCAACACTAATGCCTTTATCAAAGCGAGAAGTGAATGGAAGATTATACATTGAAGAAGTGGGAGTCGACCTTGAACTTTGTGTTCATGCCCATAGACACGATGTAGATCTTCTCATCGAAGCTTCTTTTAAAATTAATTATTCCCTTGGTATAAGTTCATCTTATATCTGGGATCTGGCCTTTTTCAATCGTGGTTTCGACCATGCTCTCCTTTAAATACCAATTCTCATGCAAGTTTAAGCACTTGTCTTCTGCAGAGCAATACCCCAGTCCAACCTCTATTTTGATCTGTCGTCGAGTATTACCCCCTGGTATCTCGAGATTATCTTGGAACTGCATAACTTCCTATGAGTTCTTCATCAAGTACTACATACTCACTGATTACAATTTTTCATGGGCTCTGAGTTATTAAACACTCAAAGACACCGATAACTGAACCGAGTCCGCTCTTCGGTTCAACAACTCTTCAGTAAGCTTCTATAAGTATGAGTTTGTACCCGATCACGCCATTACTAGCCTGTTTGGCTATATCATTATCGTGACGATTCTAACTGTGCTACCTGGTCCTTATTCTCGGAGCACCAATTTTCGACGATGAACTAACCTTACGTCGATCCTCATCGTCATATCATTTCGCCTTGAACAACAAGATTGGTTTCGAGTTTGTGTCATACCCTTGTTTCCAATAACCTTTCACTTCATCATTACTTGACTTGATGTCGTTACCGATCGATTACATCTTCATGAACTCTCGCGACAAAGGTGTCGTGATCATCAACATTCTGAGCTCATCCAGGATATCAATTGAATTCATGATGAGAAATACCATCCTTGCCCTCAATAAATTGTATCATCGTCGACCACTTTATTGCCCTCCCACCAACACAAGCTTGTTCATGTTTGGTGTTATACCTTGAGTTCCTTGCTATCCAGCAATTGTTCTTCTTTACCTTGGAGTATTACCATCCTTTATGTCAAGAATGTTCTGAGAATTGTTCCACCTCTTGAGAATTCTTGACATAGAAATACTTCTCACCATCACCATTCTTTCTTGGTCCCCGTGTTAATTCCAACAAGTGAACGATGTTGTTTGGATTCTTTCCTTCTAGCAACCCTATTTCTTTGAAGTGAATGGGCGATAGTTCATTCTAAGTCCTTTGCTAATTGAATCACCATTCTGACATTGGTCGTGCAACCCAACCCATATTTCGGGCGCACCTTTCAACCAATGTTTAATTCTGTATGTTTTCCTCGAGCATACTTCCTTATATCATTTGATCTGACAAATGTTATCTCCTTGTACTCTTAATGGTGGGAATCCATCTTTTGGGAATCTCGGTGAATTGCCGTTGAGTTCACCAGACACCTCCTTGTCCTCTCCTTGGGTTAATGATGAACTCTTGTTAACGGAAGTCACTTCATAGTTCATTTCCCGAGAATCTTACAGTGTCATCCCGTCAATTGGTGTTGCACCTTTCTTCTCAGGCATCCTGAGCCTAAGGTATCCTGACACCAATCACACCTGAATCTCCATCAGATATGATGGTTAGGACAACTTTCCAAGAGTTATGATGTTGATCCTTTGATGACCCGGTAACATGATGTCATGCCTAGCACCCCCCCCCCCCCGGCTGGAGGACCTATCATTATAGATTCCTTTTCAGCAAGGTTATCCGTTCATCCATGGGGAAATTGTAAGACTTATTCTACAAGTTATTACTGATGGATCCTTCGTGTTTCCAAAGTCTGATCTTCACCTGATGATCATGTCAATGCTATCTCGAAGCATGTCTATGGTACTCCGATTTTCAACAAGACCATTTGAAGCCAAATGCTAAATGTTTGTTGCTCAATTACCCAAACACCGTTGTATGGGCAATGTCATGAAAATTCTCTCCCCTACCTAAAGAGTTTTCTACATTATATCTTGTCGTGGATATCATGCTCTGTTTGTCCTTGGGAAGGATATACCCCTGAATAATGTGTTTAAACACATTTTTCTTTCCATTGTTCCATTTAATCTGATGATCACCTTTTTTTCTTTCCATTGTTTTGTTTAACCTTTCTGGTGATCTATATGATCTAAGCAGTAATATTCTTCTGCTTTTGTACACACCTAGGTGTGCAATCGTGTCGGTAAGACCCTGTTATTATTGTTGATGACATTCCGGTAACCATCGATGGACGAGAACTTGCCTAATGGTCCGCCTCGTTCAACGAGCAGGAGAATGGTTCTCTTCGTCCCTCTCCCTTGGTACCGATGTTGTTGCCGACATAACTGACGGACTATCCTCTGACATGCCTTACTTACATGATCGTGCAGGATGTCAACGACCTTCTTACTTTAACCCACATGGTGGGCCCATAACCCACAGTTCCACAGGATCAAAACCTGACTCTCCTGTACAACCCATTGTCAAAGTTATTCCTCGCGCTTGACTTTGTATGTAATTCACGGGCCACCTGCCTAGAGATATATTATGGTATCAGGCGCAATACTTATTCCCATTGCACTGAACCCCTTTCACACCCTGTCTCAGGCAACGAACGATTGTCTATCTGCTTGAAACTTCTCAGGATACCTCCTCACTTTGTTCTCAATAATGTCTAAGGGTTTTTAATTCGAGAGTTACTTCCCCCACCGTCCCCGATGTTATCAACAAGTTAGTCAACCTTGTAGAGGTCTGTTCTCCCAGCCCCTTTATTCTTTCGTAAGTGCGGTGAAAGTTCCTGAAGAAAGGATGACAACTTGATCATGGTGGCTTGAAACAGAGAAATGAAGATATCAACGAAAGGGATCAACCTCTTCGAGAAGAGCAAGCCAGGATGAGAAGACCCGCTAGATTCGTTACCAAACTTTCCCCCTTAGTCCCCCTCTTAAATCTCGGGACGAGATTTCTTGTAGTGGAGGAGAATTGTGACGCCCGGATAATTAAGCTACAGTAATTCCATGCTCATCATGCCATGACACCTCGGTTACTGTTACTATCCTCGCAATAATTCGAAACCGTTCGAAATTCGTATTCAAATTAATGATAGCAATAAAAGTTATCAAAAATTAAAACAAAAATGTTCGGTGGTTGTCGAATATTACAAAGGTAATTATGGTGCAGCAAACACATTTTTGTAAAATGTCTAAATAATTTAAAGTGATTTAAAACAGAAAAGAAAATAAATAAAAGCAAAAACAGAGAAACTAAAACTAAACCAAAAGGAAAGGAGAAAGACCCCCTGGGCTTCGGCCCGTTCCCTCGCACCCGGTCGGCCCAGGTGGCCCAGCTGCCACCTCCCCACCTCTGTCACCACCTCCCCACACGCCCCCACTGTTCGTCCGACCGCGCTCGCGTCGCCGTCGGACCAGCTCGCCGCCCCGCGCCGATACAGGCCCCTGGAGAGGATAAGGGCGCTGACGCCGCGCCCTCTCGGGCTCCCCTCCCCACTTGCCCCCCCTGCTCTCCTCCTCGATCTCCGTCCCCCCCGCTCGCTCCTCAGATCCGCCCAGTGCGCCCATGGCCGCGCCGCCGTGCTAACCACGGCCACCTCGTCCTCGAGCCCCTCCAACTAGTCTCCGAGCACCGTCATCCTCCTCTACGTCCTCCACGCTGATGATTAGGATCCGGGGAGCTCTACAGCGCGGGATCCCCGTCGTCGTCTTCCTCGGGTCGCCGCTGTCGCCATCGACCCCGACCAACGCCAACCTCCCGTCTACGTCGCGCCGCTGCTGCTACTAATCCGTCACCGGGCCCCCGTGCGCCCACTCGGTGAGCTCCCGCGCCCCGCTCTCCTTTTCTCTCGCGCACCGTGGCTGCCTATTCGCCGTTGCCGAGAGCCCGTCGCCGTGGATCGCCTCGCCGCCGTGGCCGTACTCTCCGTCGTGCTCTCCTGAGCACGGCATCTTGTTCCTGGTGCACCCAGGAACCCAATGCGCCCGCTCGCGCGCTGCTCCGTGGCCGCTAGCTCCTAGCTCGGTGAACGCCCGAACACGTCACCGCACGCGCTCGTCGCCGGCAGCCGTCCGGTGACCATTTGGTCCCGGGCTCAAGCTTGTTGTGCTCGCACGCGCCCGTAGAGGCCTCCTGACCGTTTAGGGTACTTGCCGCCGTGCTGCAGCGCCGTTTCCCTCTCGCGGCCGAACGCCGGCGTCCGCCCCGCTCGTCACCGGTGACGCTGCGGTCCTCCTCCGGCCACGCCACCGCCCCCGCTAGATGCGCCTCTGCGCGCTCGTTCGAACGAGCCCAGGCGCGCGCGGATCCGTGCACTGTGTACATTTTCCGGCGAACTCCGGCGGGCCTGCGCCGTGCTTTTGGTCGCCGGCGGCGGGAACCGCCCCTGCTGACCTGGCACCGCGGGTCCCGCCACCTGGGCCACTGACTGGTGGGCCCAGGGCCCCCTGTTGACCTGTTGACTGGGTCAACGTGCTGACTGGGCAGCCCAGTGGCACTGACATGCGGGCCCATGCCATAAAACAAATAAAACAAATATATAAACTGCTAATTAATTTAGTTAATTAACTAAAACTTAATTAGACACTGACAGGTGGGCCCAGTAGGTTTACTAACTAATTTTAGATTAGTTTAAACTCTGTTTAACCCACTATCTATGACAGGTGGGTCCCCCATGTCAGTTTTGGATAAGGTTGGAATTAAATATATAATTAAAATCAGAAAATGTTTTAAAATCTTTAGAAAATCATATCTTTTAATCCGTAACTCGGATTAAAATATTTTCAACATGAAAGTTGCTCAGAACGATGAGACGATTCCGGATACGCAGTCCGTTCGTCCACCACACCCCCCTAACCTATCGAACCCGCAACTTTCCCCCTCCGGCTCCTCTGCCTGAAAACACGAAACACCGGGAATACTTTCCCGGAGGTTTTCCCCCCTTCACCGGTATCACCTACTACCGCGTTAGGGCACACCGAACACCGCGTATTGCCTTGATATTTTTTTGTGGTGCTTTGTTTGCTCTGTATTCATTATTTCTTCCCCCTCTTCTCTCCGGTAGACTACGAGACCGACGCTGCTGTTGACCAGTTCGACTACGGAGTTGACGACTCCTCTCTCTTGCCAGAGCAACCAGGCAAGCCCCCCCCCCTTGATCACCAGATATCGCCTATTCTCCTCTATACTGCTTGCATTAGAGTAGTGTAGCATGTTACTGCTTTCCGTTAATCCTATTCTGATGCATAGCCTGTCATTGCTGCTACAGTCATTGATACCTTACCCGCAATCCTAAATGCTTAGTATAGGATGCTAGTGCTCCATCAGTGGCCCTACACTCTTGTCCGTCTGCCATGCTATACTACTGGGCTGTGATCACTTCGGGAGGTGATCACGGGCAAATACTATATACTTTACACTGTTACATTACCTGTGATACTGTTCGGAGTTGGGGGCTGAAGGGGCAGGTGGCTCCATCCCGGTAGAGGTGGGCCTAGGTTCCCGACGGCCCTCGACTGTTACTTTGTGGCGGAGCGACAGGGCAGGTTGAGACCACCTAGGAGACAGGTGGGCCTGGCCCTGTTCGGCGTTCGCGGATACTTAACACGCTTAACGAGATCTTGGTATTTGATCTGAGTCGGCTACGAGCCTATACGCACTAACCATCTACGTGGGAGTAGTTATGGGTATCCCGACGTCGTGGTATCAGCCGAAGCACTTCAGACGTCAGCGACGGAGCGGCGCGCGCCGGATTGGAACGTAAGCCTGCTCTTGTATTAAGGGGGCTAGTTCTGCTTCCGGCCGCCCACGCAACGTGCAGGTGTGCTATGGGCGATGGGCCCAGACCCCTGTGCGCTTAGGTTTATACCGGCGTGTTGACCTCTCTGTTTTGCCTAGGTGGGGCTGCGACGTGTTGATCTTCCGAGGCCGGGCATGACCCAGGAAAGTGTGTCCGGCCAAATGGGATCGAGCGTGTTGGGCTATGTGGTGCACCCCTGCAGGGAAGTTAATCTATTCGAATAGCCGTGATCTTCGGTAACAGGACGACTTGGAGTTGTACCTTGACCTTATGACAACTAGAACCGGATACTTAATAAAACACACCCTTCCAAGTGCCAGATACAACCGGTGGTCGCTCTACCTCAGGGATATGAGGAGGGGATCGCCGGGTAGGATTATGCTATGAGATGTTACTTGGAGATGCTACTTGGAGGACTTCGACCTACCCTCTTCTGCCTGTTGCAAGACGAAGGTGACCAGAAGCGTAGTCTTCGATAAGACTAGCTATCCCCCTCTTATTCTGGCATTCTGCAGTTCAGTCCACTGATATGGCCCTTTACACATATACCCATGCATATGTAGTGTAGTTCCTTGCTTGCGAGTACTTCGGATGAGTACTCACGGTTGCTTTCTCCCCCCTTTTTCCCCTTTTCCTTCCTTTCTGGTTGTCGCAACCAGATGCTGGAGTCCAGGAGCCAGACGCCACCGTCGACGACGACCCCTACTACACTGGAGGTGCCTACTACTACGTGCAGCCCGCTGACGACGACCAGGAGTAGTTAGGAGGATCCCAGGCAGGAGGCCTGCGCCTCTTTCGATCTGTATCCCAGTTTGTGCTAGCCTTCTTAAGGCAAACCTGTTTAACTTATGTCTGTACTCAGATATTGTTGCTTCCGCTGACTCGTCTATGATCGAGCACTTGTATTCGAGCCCTCGAGGCCCATGGCTTGTATTATGATGCTTGTATGACTTATTTATGTTTTAGAGTTGTGTTGTGATATTTTCCCGTGAGTCCCTGATCTTGATCGTACACGTTTGCGTGCATGATTAGTGTACGATTGAATCGGGGGCGTCACACCCCTGTAGGGCGCAGCCCCTGTCTCGTGGGCCCCTCGAGTGGCCACCGACGTACATCTTCCTCCTATATATACCTATGTACCACGAAAACTTCCAGGAGCACCACGAAACACAATTTCCACCGCCGTAACCTTCTGTATCCGCGAGATCCCATCTTGGAGCCTTCGCCGGCACTCTGCCGGAGGAGGAATCTACCATGCAGGGCCTCTACATCAACATCCTTGCCCCTCCGATGAGTTGTGTGTAGTTTACCACAGACCTACGGGTCCATAGTTATTAGCTAGATGGCTTCTTCTCTCTTTTTGGATCTTAATACAATGTTCTCCCCCTCTCTTGTGGAGATCTATTCGATGTAAACTCTTTTTGCGGTGTGTTTGTCGAGATCCGATGAATTGTGGGTTTATGATCAAGTTTATCTATGAATAATATTTGAATCTTCTCTGAATTCTTTTATGTATGATTGAGTTATCTTTGCAAGTGTCTTCGAATTATCAGTTTGGTTTGGCCTACTAGATTGGTCTTTCTTGCCATGGGAGAAGTGATTAGCTTTGGGTTCAATCTTGCGGTGTTCTTACCCAGTGACAGAAAGGGTTGCAAGACACGTATTGTATTGTTGCCATCGAGGATAACAAGATGGGGTTTATATCATATTGCATGTGTTTATCCCTCTACACCATGTCATCTTGCTTAATGCGTTACTCTGTTCTTATGAACTTAATACTCTAGATGCAGGCATGAGTTGGTCGATGTGTGGAGTAATAGTAGTAGATGCAGGTAGGAGTCGGTCTACTTGATATGGACGTGATGCCTATATACATGATCATGCCTAGATAATCTCATAACTATGTGCTTTTCTATCAGTTGCTCGACAGTAATTTGTTCACCCACCGTAATACCTATGCTATCTCGAGAGAAGCCTCTAGTGAAACCTATGGCCCCCGGGTCTATCTCTTATCATATTTTCTTTCAATCTACTTTATTTGCATCTTTACTTTTTGTATCTATATTACGAAATACCAAAAAAATATTTATCTTATCTTACTATCCTTATTAGATCTCACTTTCTCAAGTGGCCGCGAAGGGATTGACAACCCCTTTATTGCGTTGGTTGCGAGTTCTCAGTTTGTTTGTGTAGGTGCATGGGACTTTTGAGGAGCCTCCTACTGGATTGATACCTTGGTTCTCAAAACTGAGGGAAATACTTACGCTACACTTTGCTGCATCACCCTCTCCTCTTCAAGGAAAACCAACGCAAGCTCAAGACGTAGCAAGAAGGATTTCTGGCGCCGTTGTCGGGGAGGTCTTCGCTCAAGTCAAGACATACCAAGTACCCATCACAAACCCATATCTCTTGCATTTACATTATTTGCCATTTGCCTCTCGTTTTCCGCTCCCCCACTTCACCCTTGCCGTTTTATTCGCCCTCTCTTTCCCATTCTTCTCCTCTCTTTTTGCTTGCCTTTTTCTGTTTGCTTGTGTGTTGGATTACTTGTTGCCATGGCACAAGATAATACCAAGTTGTGTGACTTCTCGAATACCAATAATAATGATTTCCTTAGTACTCTAATTGATCCTCTTAATGATGTTGAG
Organism: Triticum aestivum; assembly: GCF_018294505.1. Classification (NCBI taxonomy): domain Eukaryota; kingdom Viridiplantae; phylum Streptophyta; class Magnoliopsida; order Poales; family Poaceae; genus Triticum; species Triticum aestivum. Next base: position 405,723,709 of record NC_057795.1, read on the forward strand.
TCTTGTGAAATCAATACCGCTTTGCTGAATCTTATTATGAAAGATCAATTTGTCGGCCTTCCTAGTGAAGATGCCGCTACTCATCTAAACAATTTTGTTGATTTGTGTGATATGCAAAAGAAGAAAGATACGGATAACGATATTGTCAAATTGAAGTTATTTCCGTTTTCACTTAGAGATCTTGCTAAAGTTTGGTTTTCGTCTTTGCCTAAAAATAGTATTGATTCTTGGAACAAGTGCAAAGATGCTTTTATCTCTAAGTATTTTCCTCCTGCTAAGATCATCACTCTTAGGAACGATATTATGAATTTTAAACAACTTGATCATGAGCATGTTGCCCAATCTTGGGAAAGAATGAAATTGATGCTTCGCAATTGCCCTACTCATGGTTTGAATTTATGGATGATCATACAAAAAATTTATGCCGATTTGAACTTTGCTTCTAGAAATCTCTTAGATTCGGCCGCGGGAGGCACCTTTATGGAAATCACGTTAGGAGATGCTACAAAATTGCTTGATAATATTATGGCTAATTATTCTCAATGGCACACCGAAAGATCTTCTAGTAAAAAAGTGCATGCTATAGAAGAAATTAATGTTTTGAGTGGAAAGATGGATGAACTTATGAAGATGTTTGCTACTAAAAATACTCCTCTTGATCCAAATGATATGCCTTTGTCTTCCTTGATTGAGAATAATAATGAATCTATGGATGTGAATTTTGTTGGTAGAAATAGTTTTGGAAATAATGCTTATAGAGGAAATTTTAATGCTAGACCATTCCCTAGTAATCCCTCTAATAATTATGGAAATTCCTACAATAATTCTTATGGTAATTTTAATAAGATGCCCTCTGATTTTGAGAATAGTGTGAAAGAATTTATGATTTCTCAAAAGAATTTTAATGCCTTGCTTGAAGAAAAATTGCTCAAAGTTGATGATTTGGCTAGGAACGTTGATAGACTTTCGCTTGATGTTAATTCTCTTAAACTTGGATCTTCTTCTTAAGCATGATATCAATGAGTCTCTCAAAGTAATGAGAATTTCCATTGACGAGTGCAAGGAAAGAACCACTAGATTGCGTGCTAAAAAAGAAAGCTTTATAAAAGTGTGTTTTTCTAGTTTCCATGAAAATAATGATGATGATCTTAAAGTTATTGATGCGTCTCCAATTAGATCTATGTTTTTCAATATGAGTTTTGATGATTATGGGAGTGATGATGAACCCACTTTGCCTAGAAGGCGTCCCAAAAATTCGGACTCTTTAGATCTTAATGCTAAATTTGGTAAAAGTGAGATTGGAGAATCCTCAACTTCTAATAATATTGAACCTACTATCTTGGATTTCAAGGAATTTGATTATGATAATTGCTCTTTAAAAGGTTGTATTTCCTTGTTGCAATCCGTTGTTAATTCTCCTCATGCTTATAGTCAAAATAAAGCTTTTACCAAACATATTGTTGATGCCTTGATGCAATCTTATGATGAAAAACTTAATTTGGAAGTTTCTATACCTAGAAAACTTAATGATGAGTGGGGACCTACTATAAAGATTAGAATTAAAGATTATGAGTGTTTTGCTTTGTGTAATTTGGGTGCTAGTGTTTCCACGAGTCCGAAAACTTTATGTGATATTCTAGGTTTCCATGATCTTGATGATTGCTCTTTAAATTTGCACGTTGCGGATTCCACCATTAAAAAGCCTATGGGAAGGATCAATGATGTTCTTATTGTTGAAAATAGAAATTTTGTGCCCGTAGATTTTATCGTTCTTGATATAGATTGCAATCTTTCTTGCCCTATTATTCTTGGTAGACCTTTCCTTAGAACGATTAGTGCGATTATTGATATGAAGGGAATATTAGATTCCAATTTCCATTAAAGAAAGTCATGGAGCACTTTCCAAGAAATAAAGTCAAATTACCTTATGAATCTATCATGCGTGCTACTTATGAACTTAGTGCCAAAGATGGCACTCGTTAGATCTATCTTTGCTTTTTATGCCTAGCTAGGGCGCTAAACGATAGCGCTAGTTGGGAGGCAACCCAATTTTTCTTTATATTTTTTGTTTTTGCTCCTGTTTAGTAATAAATCTTGCATCTACCTTCTGTTTAGATGTGTTTTTATCTTTTAATTAGTGTTTGTGCCAAGTAGAACCTATAGGATAACCTATGATGATAGTTGATTTGATTCTGCTGAAAAACAGAAACTTTGCACGCATGAATATAATTTTGTTAAATCACAGGAACGTGCTTTTGCGTTGATTCTTTTTTGCTTCTGTTCAATAAACAAATTTTCCGGTACTTCCTATTTTGGTAGGATTTTTAGAGTTCCATAAGTTTGCGTTAGTTACAGATTGCTACAGACTATTCTGTTTTTGACAGATTCTGTTTTTCGTGTGTTGTTTGCTTATTTCAATGCATCTATGGCTAGTAAATTAGTTTATAAACCATAAAGAAGTTGGAATACAGTAGCTTTAAAACCAAATTAAATAAATAATGAGTTCATTGCAGTACCTTATGTGGTTGTTTTGTTTTCTTTCACTAACGGAGCTTATAAGATTTCCTGTTGAGTTTTGTGTTGTGAAGTTTTCAAGTTTTGGGTAAAGCTTTTATGGACTATGGAATAAGAATTGGCAAGAGCCTAAGCTTGGGGATGCCCATGGAACCCCAAGATACTCAAGGATAGCCAAAAGCCTAAGCTTGGGGATGCCCCGAGAAGGTATCCCCTCTTTCGTCTTCGTTCATTGGTAACTTTACTTGGAGCTATATTTTTATTCGCCACATGATATGTGTTTTGCTTGGAGCGTCGTGTATTATATTAGTCTTTACTTTTTAGTTCACCACAATCATCCCTGCTGTACACAACTTTTGGGAGAAGCCTATTTGATTAGAATTTGCTAGAATACTCTATGTGCTTCACTTATATCATTTGAGCTTGATAGTTTTTGCTCTAAGTGCTTCACTTATATCTTTTAGAGCATGGTAGTGTCTTAATTTTGAAGAAAATGCTAGTCTCTCATGCTTCACTTATGTTATTTTGATAGTCTTTTAGAACAAAATGGTATTTGCTATTATCATAAAGTTGGTCCTAGAATGATGAGCATCCAAGTTGGGTATAATAAAAACTATCATAGAAAGTGAATTGGATGCTATGATCAATTTGATACTTGATAATTGTTTTCCGATATGAAAGTAGTGATATTAAAGTCATGCTAGTTGGGTGATTATGAATTTAAAGAATTCTTGAGTTGAAGCTTGTGATTCTCGTAACATGCACGTATGGTGAACCGCTTTGTGATGAAGTTGGAGAACAATTTTATTTATTGATTGTCTTCCTTATGATTGGCGGTCAGGGACGAGCGATGGTCTTTTCCTACCAATCTATCCCCCTAGGAGCATGCACGTAGTACTTTGGTTTTTGATGACTTCTAAATTTTTGCAACAAGTATATGAGTTCTTTTGATTAATGTTGAGTCCATGGATTATACGCACTCTTTCACCCTTCCACCATTGCTAGACTCTCTTGTATCGTGCAATTTTTGCCGCTACCATACACCCACCATTTACCTTCCTCAAAACAGCCACTATACCTACCTATTATGGCATTTCCATAGCCATTCCGAGATATATTGCCATGCAACTTTCCACCGTTCCGTTCATATGACACGCATTACTTTTGTCATATTGCTTTTTGCATGATCATGTAGTTGACATTGTATTTGTGGCAAGGCCACCTTCCACCTTCATAATTTTCATACATGTCGCTCTTGATTCATTGCATATCCCGGTACACCGCCGGAGGCATTCATATAGAGTCATATCTTGTTCTAGCTTTGAGTTGTAAATCCATAAAAGTGTGATGATCTTCATTATTAGAGCATTGTCCTAGTGAGGAAAGGATGATGAAGACTATGATTCCCCCACAAGTCGGGATGAGACTTCGGACTTTACAAAAAGAAAAAGGAAAAAAAAGAGAAAGGCCAAAAAAAGATAGGCCAAAGAAAAAAATAGAAAAAAGGAGAAAAAAAAGAAAGAAAGAAAATAAATAAAATGAGAGAAAAAGAGAGAAGGGACAATGCTACTATCTCTTTTTCCACACTTGTGCCTCAAAATAGCACCATGATCTTCATGATAGAGTCTCTTATGTTGTCACTTTCATATACTAGTGGGAATTTTTCATTATAGAACTTGGCTTGTATATTCCAATGATGGGCTTCCTCAAAGTGCCCTAGGTCTTCGTGAGCAAGCAAGTTGGATGCACCCCACTTAGTTTCTTTTATTGAGCTTTCATATATTTATAGCTCTAGCGCATCCGTTGCATGGCAATCCCTACTCACTCACATTGATATCTATTAATGGGCATCTCCATAGCCCATAGATACGCCTAGTTGATGTGAGACTATCTTCTCCTTTTTGTCTTCTCCACAACCACCATTCTATTCCACATATAGTGCTATGTCCATGGCTCGCGCTCATGTATTGCGTGAAAGTTGAAAAAGTTTGAGATTATTAAAGTATGAAACAATTGCTTGGCTTGTCATCGGGGTTGTGCACGATTAAATACTTTGTGTGATGAAGATAGAGCATAGCCAGACTATATGATTTTTTACGGATAACTTTCTTTAGCCATGTTATTTTGAGAAGACATGATTACTTTGATTAGTATGCTTGAAGTATTACAATTTCTTATGTCAATATGAAATTTTATTTTGTATTCATTTGGGTCTGAACATTCATGCCACAATAAAGAAAATTACATTGAGCAATATGCTAGGTAGCATTCCACATCAAAAATTTCTTTTTTATCATTTACCTACTCGAGGACGAGCAGGAATTAAGCTTGGGGATGCTTGATACGTCTCCAACGTGTCTATAATTTTTGATTGTTCCATGCTATTATATTACCCCTTTTGGATGTTTATGGGCTTTATTTTACACATTTATATCATTTTTGGGACTAACCTACTAACCGGAGGCCCAGCCCATATTGCTGTTTTTTTGCCTATTTCAGTATTTCGAAGAAAAGGAATATCAAACGGAGTCCAAACGTAATGAAACCTTCGGGAGTGTGATTTTTGGAACAAACGTGATCCGGAGAGCTTGGAGTGCAAGTCAAGAGGCTCCCGAGGGCCCCACGAGATAGGGGGCCGCGCCCCCTTGTAGGGCGCGCCCCCTGTCTCGTGGGCCCGGGCGGCCACTGACGTACTTCCTCCTCCTATATATACCTACATACCCCAAAAACATCTAGGAGCACCACGAAACACAATTTCCACCGCTGTAACCTTATGTATCCGCGAGATCCCATCTTGGAGCCTTCGTCGGCACTCTGCCCGAGGGGGAATCAACCACGGAGGGCCTCTACATCAACATCCTTGCCCCTCCGATGAGTTGTGAGTAGTTTACCACAGACCTACGGGTCCATAGTTATTATCTAGATGGCTTCTTCTCTCTTTTTGGATCTCAATACAATGTTCTCCCCCTCTCTTGTGGACATCTATTCGATGTAAACTCTTTTTGTGGTGTGTTTGTCGAGATCTGATGAATTGTGGGTTTATGATCAAGTTTATCTATGAATAATATTTTAATCTTCTCTAAATTCTTTTATGTATGATTGAGTTATCTTTGCAAGTCTCTTCGAATTATCAGTTTGGTTTGGCCTACTAGATTGGTCTTTCTTGCCATGGGAGAAGTGCTTAGCTTTGGGTTCAATCTTGCGGCGTTCTTACCCAGTCACAAAAAGGGTTGCAAGACACGTATTGTATTGTTGCCATCGAGGATAACAAGATGGGGTTTATATCATATTGCATGTGTTTATCCCTCTACATCATGTCATCTTGCTTAATGCATTACTCTGTTCTTATGAACTTAATACTCTAGATGCAGGCAGGAGTCGGTCGATGTCTGGAGTAATAGTAGTAGATGCAGGCAGGAGTCGGTCTACTTGTTATGGACGTGATGCCTATATACATGATCATGCCTAGATAATCTCATGACTATGCGCTTTTCTATCAATTGCTCGACAGTAATTTGTTCACCCACCGTAATACCTATGCTATCTCGAGAGAAGCCTCTAGTGAAACCTATGGCCCCCGGGTCTATCTCTTATCATATTTCCTTCCAATCTACTTTATTTGCATCTTTACTTTTTGCATCTATATTACAAAATACCAAAAATATATTTATCTTATCTTACTATCTTTATTAGATATCAATTTCACAAGTGGTCGTGAAGGGATTGACAACCCCTTTATTGCGTTGGTTGCGAGTTCTCAGTTTGTTTGTGTAGGTGCGTGGGACTTTTGAGGAGCCTCCTACTGGATTGATACCCTGGTTCTCAAAACTGAGGGAAATACTTATGCTACACTTTGCTGCATCACCCTCTCCTCTTCAAGGAAAACCAACGCAAGCTCAAGACGTAGCAAGAAGGATTTCTGGCGCCATTGCCGGGGAGGTCTTTGCTCAAGTCAAGACATACCAAGTACCCATCACAAACCCATCTCCCTCGCATTTACATTATTTTCCATTTGCCTCTCGTTTTCCTCTCCCCCACTTCACCCTTGCCATTTTATTCGCCCTCTCTTTCCCAATCTTATCCTCTCTTTTCGCTTGCCTTTTTCTGTTTTGCTTGTGTGTTCGATTACTTGTTGCCATGGCACAAGATAATACCAAGTGGCCCACGAGGGTGGGGGGAACCCTCCTGCCTCGTGGATGCCTTGTTGCGTCTCCGACTTCATCTTCAAGTCTTCTGGTCTGCTTTCGGTCCAAGAAATATCATCGCGAAGGTTTCATTCCATTTGGACTCCGTTTGCTATTCCATTTGTGCAAAACTCTAAAATATGCAAAAAATAATAGAAAATGGCACTAGGCCTTCGGTTAATAGGTTAGTCCCAAAAATAATATAAAAGAGCATATTAAAGCCCATTAAACATCCAAAACAGATAATATAATAACATGGAACAATAAAAAATTATAGATACGTTGGAGACGTATCAGGTTTCGGTGTAAGCCGGCCCCCCTAATGTTTTCCTTGATGTTTTGCATAACCCATCAATGAAGTTGCTTACAGAAGAGGACTTGGTAGTTCCTGACCTGGAGGCACAATTGGTGGTGGCTCTTCATGTTATCCCTAATTGGACTGTTCCATATTTGGCTTATATGACCCGGGGCGAGTTACCTGAGGATGAAACTTTGGCCAGGAAGATAACCCGGAGGTCTAAGTCAATGACATTGTCAATGGTGAGCTTCTCAAATGCAGTGTCACAAGGGTGTTTCAACGATGTGTTTCTCCTCAGGAGGGCCGTGAAATTTTAAGGGAGATTCATGAAGGAGATTGTGGTCATCATGCCGGCTCTAAGTCTCTCATTGCGATGGCCTTTCATCATGGGTTTTACTGGCTGACGGCTCATGCTGATGCATAGGATTTGGTCAGTAAGTGTGATGGTTGTCAGAAATTTTCAAGACGAGCTCATGTGCCGGCTCAAGAGTTGAGGATGATTCCAATTACTTGGACGTTTGCAGTCTGGGGGCTGGATAAGGTTGGGCCTTTCAAAAGGTCCAAGGATAAAGATACCCACCTCTTGGTAGCGGTTCACAAGTTTACAAAGTGGGTTGACGCTGAGCCGGTCAGCAAATGTGATGCAGCCACGGTGATTCAATTCATTAAAAAGGTGATCTTTCGTTTTGGATATCCTCATAGTATCATCACTGATAATGGTACTAATATGTGTAAGGGAGCAATGAAAGAATTCTGTCAACAAGAGCATATCCGGCTTGATGTGTCCTCAGTGGCTCACCCCCAGTCTAATGGCCAAGATGAATGAGCTAATCAAGAAATCGTGAGAGGTATCAAGCCCCGGCTTATGGTTCCTTTGCAGAGGACACCTGGTTGTTGGGTGGAGGAGTTGCCCTGCTTTGGAGTATCAATACCACCCCCAACAGATCTACGGGTTACACGCCTTTCTTCATGGTTTACGGAGCGGAGGCGGTTCTCCCTAGTGACATACGTAACGATTCGCCTCGTGTGGCGGCTTATGTTGAAGCTGATAATGAGAAAGCACGTCAGGATGCTATTAACCTATTAGATGAGGAGCATGACCTTGTGGCGGCTCGTTCGACGATTTACCAGCAAGATCTGCGTCGTTATTACAGCCGTCGGGTTAAAACCGGGACCATTCAAGAAGGCGATTTGGTGCTCCGTCTCATCTAGGATCAAACTGATATGCACAAGTTGTCCCCACCTTGGGAAGGGCACTTTGTGGTTAGCAAAAATCTAAACAATGAGTCATACTTCCATATCAATGTTCAAGACCACAAGGACACACACACGTCGGGGGACGAGACCCGCTAGCCGTGGAATATTGCTCACGGCCTTATTACACCAGAGCCGGCTCTTGTGATGTACATATTTTGTCAATGTATATATTATCATGAATATAATAAAGCCGGCATCCCTGATAAATCAGGGGTCTATCATTTCATTTCTAAGAATGTGAGTCTTTATTGTCACTTCGTACAATCATTTGGGGGCTTCCTGCTCATTGAGCATAGCTATGACTACCCTCTTGATCCGGCTTGTACGCCATGATTAAAACATACTTGGGGGCTTCCTGCAAATTGAGCATAGCTATGAATACCCTACTGATCCGGCTTATATGCCTGGAATGAAATATTACTTGGGGGCTTTTTGTTCATGAACAGAGCTTTGATGAACCTTGTAATAGGCTTGGATGCCGAGTGTATTCACCAGAAAATCCAGGTTATCCTGCCTTTGTAAGTCTGCCTCTCTGGCCAAGTAATCCTGAATGACTCACCGTACTCTTGACAGTCAATCTTACAAAGACCCTGAACTTGTCAAAGTTGAAATGGCGATTGGTCATGTGAGGCCCGGCTTACAGGTTTGAATGACGGTTTAACTCAGTGGTTGTGCGGCCCTTGAAAGCACTCGACTTTGAGGCTTGGCGGCCTATGAAAGCCTTGTTTTCTGATTTATATTTGATTTGAACACTTTTTGAGGTTTGTCTCTTGTGACATGTCAATACATGGTTGAGAAAATCGATGAGGGCGATGTTGCCTTATGGTTCATGTATGACTTTATCCGTAGTGCTATTAACCCGGCCTGGTTTTTGGACTTTAAGTCGCCAGGGTTTAATGATTATATGCTTAGAGCATTGTGCTCAAAATTTTGGGATGTTACCCCTTACTGCATGCGGTGTTGTAAGCCTGCGGTCTGAATAAATTGAACAGGTTGTTGTGCCTCTATCATTGGGATGCTACCCTTGCTACACGATGTATGATAAGTCGGCAGTATGAACAAATATCACAAGTATGATATTTATTTTGTTATGAGTATATGAGGTTTGACAAACCGGCCCTGATGCTGGACTATTTAGTCATCAGTGGTGTTTATATGGGGCATTGTGACCTGCCCTGGGGTAAACCGTCAGGGAACTTGTTATCTGTTTATATGCAGGGAAAAATGACATGTCTGATCTGGGTAATTGATAATACCATAAAGCATAAGTGGCAGGTCTTCAGATGATGGATCAACAGTGTTATGCAAACAAAACATGCACGATGGCACGGTAGATCAGTATTTAACTAGCCTATTACATGGCTCCATGACCCCATATAGATAAGTGTTTTTCAAAGTAGTGCTTGATGGTGCAGAGTGCAGAACCGTCCAGCGGATCAGCTCTCCTGGTTTTGGCGGCTTGAAGCCTCCGGGTCATAGCGCGCTGGTTCTTCTTCTCCCTCCATCGTCTAGAAGTTAGGTCATGACTAGTTGATGCCAGTCAGGGCTTGAAATTTAGCATCATCATCGATAATCTCGGACAGACTGATTTCTGGGGCAAAGGTGTGCTTACAGTTTGGAGGGATAAGGTCTGCAATCTTGTAAGCCGGTGTGGGCATTTTCTGGTTCTCTACGGTGTAAGCCGCCTGATACTTGGACAGACACTACTAGGAAAATGGCTATAGATGGGATGGACACTAATGGCGCACTGTACATGTGATGCGCCATTACTAAATACTAATGGGGCACCATGTGTTGGTGCGCCATTAGTGTGCAAATACTAATGGCGCACCACATCCCACGGTGCGCCATTAGTAATTTTTTTTTAATTTTTTCAAAACTACTAATGGCGCACCGTGGGAGTGGTGCGCCATTACTAGTTGACATAGTAATGGCGCACCACACCCACCGTGCGCCATTAGTAGTTTTGAAAAAAATATAAAAAAATTGTTATTAATGGCGCATCTGTGGACAATGCGCCATTACTAGTTTTAACTAGTAATGGCGCACTGTCCACTGGTGCGCCATTACTAAGTTCTTTTCAAAAAAAATTAAAAAAAATTCAAATTTTTTTATATTTTTTTTCAAAACTAGTAATGGAGCACCGCGGGTGTGGTGCGCCATTATATGTTTAACTACTAATGGCGCACCACCCCACGGTGCGCCATTACTAGTTTGCCCAGCTTCCACCGAATGACCCCCCCCCAGTGGACCGTCTTTTCAGTTTTAAAAAAAATAAAAAAATGATAAAAATGTCAAAAAAAGGGAAAATAAGTTTCCCATGTGATATGTGGTCTAGTTGTTGGGAAATTTTACAAATATAAATTTCGACTTTATTTGCAAAATATCTTTGGAAATTTGTAAAATGGGCATAACTTTTGCATACGAACTCGGATTAAAAAGTTTTATATATGAAAAATCATCTACTCGAAAAGTTACATCCGAATTTAACCGGGGGAACCCCATTAAACATTTTCAAAATCCCCAAAATCCTAACAGAAAAAAGTTACGGGGCTTTCAAGATCTAGAGGCAAAAAAATTCAAAAAAAAGATTTTGAAATTTTTTTTTGAATTTTTTTTTCAAAAAATGATACGTAATATGACTGGGAAGTTTGAAATATTTTTCAAAATTTCATCATAGTCATGAACATGAACAAAGTCCTAGACATCAACAAGGTATAATAGGATTGATATGCTACATATATCAACAAGTGCCTGTGAAGTGAGCTGTTGCTGGGGTTGGATAGAACTCTGAAGTTAAGTGTGCTTGGGCTGGAGTAGTGTGAGGATGGGTGACCTTTCGGGAAGTTTGACCATGGAGTGCGATTTGACCGGAGATTAAGCATATTGACCCAAGATTAAGCCATAGTGACCTGAGATTAAGAAAAATTTGAAAAAAATTGAAAAAAAAAAGAAATTTTGAATTTTTTTTTTGAAAAAAAATGTTACTAATGGCGCACTTCTATGTGGTGCACCATTAGTATACCAGATACTAATGGTGCACCGTGGGCCATACTAATGGTGCACCGTGGGCCATACTAATGGCGCACCTGTGGTGCGCCATTAGAATCTAAAAAATACTAGTGGCGTGGTACTAATGGTGCACCAGTAGTGCGCCATTAGTAGGCAAAACCGGTGCGCCATTAGTAGGCCTTTTCCTAGTAGTGAGATCTGTATCTTCAGCAAGCAGGCTCACTAAAGGATGCATCTCCTTCACACAGGCAGCAAAATCTTTCTTGTCAAAAGGAGACCCGTCCTCTTTTAAACTGGGGTAGCCAGTGGCTAGCTCGGCCAGGTCTAAGTCTGACTGCCATGCCTTCACCCGACTTAAAGCCGTAATGGCACCGGCTCTAGCAGCCGACCGCTTGTTTTCTTCAATTCTGGCTGGTAAGATAGAAAGTTGGCTTAACACATTGTTGAGAAGAGATGGTGTTTGTTTGCTTGGGGAGATGACGGCTATTGTGCATTGAGCTCCGGTGTATAGTTGTTCTACTAGTGTATAAACCGCCTTGAGCTTTGTTAGCATCTCCTTCCCAAGATCGCTGTTTCTGGGACCTGCATGGCATATTATGATTAAGTCACTTGGCTGTTTATAACATGGGGAGCGAAAAGTCATTATGATATAAAAAGATCTTACCAAAAATAGCAATGGTCATTTGATTGATAGGGTGCTGCAAGCCAGTAAGTTCGGTGGTGGCCTCCTTCAATGACGCCTCAGCTTTTTCAGCCCTTTGGGTCAGGGCAGCCTTCTCTTCAGCCCAGGTGGCTTTCTCATTATTAAACTCAGTTTTGAGTTTTTCATTTTCATCCAAGCTAAACTTGAACTTGGAGTCAGCCTTCTAGGTTTCAGCTTCTTGTGTTTCAAGCCGGGCTTTCAAGTCAGTCAGCTGAGATTGAAATTGACTGGATGCTTCCTGAAAGGAAAGGTCAAAACACATATGCACAATTATGAAACAATATATATTGATAAGTCCCAAGCCCTTTGCAAGCAACATCACTTGGCACTTGGGGGCTAATGGGTACAGAAAGTTTCTTTATGAAGTAGTATATATTGATAAGTCCCAAGCCCTTTGTAAGCAACAACACTTGTCACTTGGGGGCTAATGGATGCAAAAGCTTATTTTATGGTGCAATGACAGATGACCCTGGTTCATCATTTATCAAAGTTTACCCGGTTTGCAAGGGTGACTAGATGAGATTTTTTTATCAAGTGATAAGTCCCGGTTTATTCTGACAGATTCAACCGGCCCTTGGGGATTACAGCTGCAATGTTGATCACTATTAACTGAAGACCCAACTTAACTTAATAGTTAAAGCCGGCCCTTGGGGGATACATGTTCTGACTCAGATGCATAGCTAAAAGGCTACCTAACAAGTCTGCAGTATATTTTATTCTATCATATTCCATAGACTTGGGGGCTAAAGGAATATATCTCATAGGAGAGCAAGAATTAATACCTCATGTTTTTGATGCATGTGCTTGACCATGTCAATCTTCAGATCTCGCTGATGTGTACTTGATTAAGATAGCCGGAGAGGATTTCACTAATGCTTAGATGAGAATAATTGGCCATGTCAAATTTGACCTTGCACCTCTCGATCATTTCTTCCTTGGCAAAATGTTTAGCCAGAGCAATAAGGTTCTGCGGTTCTTGAAAACCAGTGCCAGTGATCACAACTTCCTCAGTGCTTGGTTTTGAAGGCTTAGTGCTTGGCGGTTGAGCACCCAAGGGATCAACAATTATATGATCAGCAGAGGTACCACGATTTTCTGGTAGCGGGTCATCAGCAGGATCCTCCGGTTGTTGCACGGAGGCCTCGGATATTGGTGCCTGCTTTTCTGGTTCATGAGGCTTGGGGTCTTCTGTGGGCTTGTTCATTTTGGCCTTTTTGCTAGGCTTTGCTTTCCCACTGCAAGAGGAGTCAAAAAGTCAGTATGAGTTTAGAGATGTTGAAAAGCACAGATTAAGTTGGTACCCAGCAACAGTCTTGAAAGCCGGAAGCAGAGTCTGGGATGAATCGCCAGACGAAGAGTGAGAGGTCCCCTGGTAATTTGAGTCAGAGGCATGAAGTACTGGATGAATAAAGCCTGTTTTAAAATAAATAGAGTCGGAATTTTTGAATACCTCATTCTAGCGTTTGCGTGGGGCTGGCGTGTTAGGTAAACTGGAGGAAAGTTCTCCGCCTCCACTGGTCTGGGTTCTGCGCCGGTTCTCATGTTGTTGTTGCTTCAAAATAAAGTTGGGATCCCGGTGAGCTAAAGGGTGAGAAAACCTTACTTTTCGGATCACGCGTCAAATTTTCTGTCTTGGCAAGGGCTCTGAGCCGGAGGAAATAATGGTTAGCTCGTCATCACCCACCTGGCTGGTCTCCGCATCATCCTGATAGCAATCAGTGTAAATAAGATGGATGAAAAAAGAGCCAAGGGAATCAAGATCTAACTCCGACTCTTCATCTTCATCCACATTAAACTTGTCAGAGGCAGTGGATTTCTTTTTGTTCTTCTTCATGGCTTTGGTCTTAGCCCTGGCCTTCTTGGCGGCTTTTTCATCATATCTCGTATCCCAAAAAGTGGATCTAGTCTGAGAAAGATTTCAATAAAGATTGGGGATTTATAGATTCTATGAACAATGAAGTAAAGTATATAAACCGGACAGACTTACCTCTGGTGCTGGGTTAAGTTTGCAGAAGGGATTCAGACCCACTTTGCTGCAGCTCCCCAAGCTTTCATGGAGAAGAGTTTTGGTCATTTCATTGATGGCTTTATCAGACAAACACGTTGAACTATAACGCAGTGGATCTTTGGTGTCGCCAGTATATGTACACATTAAACCGGGCCGACGGCTGAAAGGTATGATCTTCCAAGCTACCCAGCACTGAACCAGATCAATCCCGATCAACCCATTGCCCAATAATGCCCTAACCTTTGAGAAGGTAGGTGCAAGTTTGGCCCGTTCAGCAGTGGTAAGCCGGTCGAGAAGAGGGTGCTCTGGGTTAAGCCCTTGGTCACGAAAGTCTGGTAAAGGATTTTCATCAGCAGGAGAAGTATCTTTGCAGTAGAACCAGGTTTGATTCCAATCTTTGGGATGGCTTGGAAGTTGAGCATAAGGGAAAATGGCGTCTCTGCGTCGCTGAACTGAGATCCCTCCAAGTTCTTGGCTGGGACCGTCGGTGAATTCATTCTGGCAGTTCAAGTAAAAAAATACTCTCTGAAGAGGTCAACACTAGGTTCTTCTTGAAGGTATACTTCACAAAAGACTTGGAAATTGCAAATATTGGAAATGGAATTGGGCCTGATATCTTGAGGATGAAGTTGCAGAAAATGTGGAACATCACAGAAGAATTTTGATCCGGGCGGTTGGAAGCCCCGGTTCATGTGATCAGTGAAAATGATAACTTCATCGTCTTGCGGCTGAGGTTTGGCTTCATCCAGTTTAGGAGCACGCCAGTGAATGATGTCTTTGGCCAGTAAGAAACTAATCTTGACATAATCTTCGAGCATTGCCTCGGTAACGATGGATGGGACCCAGTCGCGTGACGTGACGGTCTTGGTCATGATTGGGTGCACGGCCTACACAAGGCGATTCAAGATGTTATTAAAGTAGCAGATATCTGGCGAGTTACAAGTTATTGTTTAAACCGCTATACAGGGCTAAAATCTATGGAGATCCAACTCAGAATATGTGGATTGTTAAACCGGAGGATTGAATTATGAGGATGAATAAGCCAGCTTTGTTAAACCAAAAGGGCATGGCCGGTTTATTAACTTAAGTGGATCATGGCGGTTTAAACGATGCCTAATGTTATATGAGGGGTCACGGTTTATGTCATAAAACCGCCATGGCAGTTTTGGTACTTTGAATCTATTAAGTGAAAATTTTGCTAAGTGCTGAGCAAACAGATTTCACAAGCTAAAGCTATAGTTTCGGATCTATGGCAGTTCGGAAAAGACAGTGAAATTAAAACCTAAGGTGGCGGCAGTGGAAAGCTCTGATGGTCTGAGCTGTTTTTCTATAAGAGAGATGCTATTCTAATAATGAAAATGATGGTAAAACTACTTCTGCACAAGATTTATAGTCTATCCAGATCAAAAGCTATCAGAGTTGAGGAAACAACAAAGAATGGCAAGAACACCGACAAACGGCCCGAACCCTAATGCAGATATGAGATAAAAGGGGGAGGTGTACTTACAAGCGATGAGGAGCAGGGCTCGCGCGCCGGAGTTCTATGGTCAAATCAGGTCGATGCAGCGGCCTGGGTTGGTGCAGCGGTTGGAGGTCGTGGTGGCGGAACTTGAGCGCTGGTGCGGCTGCGCAAAGGAGGAAGACGAAGGAGGAAGCGAGGGGGAAAATGATAAAGACCCCTATCCCTATTTATAAGGGGGCGAATACAAGGCATGCACGGGAATCGAGGAAGCCGAAATCATCATGTGGCTATATGTATGCCTGGATTTTTGGGATGTTTATTAAGATAAGGATCAATTAAGATGTTCTGGGCCTCATGCGGAGTTAATGCGAGACATCATGGCGGTTTAAGAAGATTTTGAGAGATGACGTCATGGCGGGTTACAACAAGTGATGCAGATTCTTACAAGTCAGGTATTGAAGATTGATATGAACAAGTTCAAATCAACCTGGGGCCTAATGTTGGGGATATAACTGTTGGGTATGAACCACCCAGGAGGGACCGGGTCATACCACTGGCGACTATCAATGAAGATGGCGGGTCATAGCAATCCCGTTGACGGCCCAAGACCCAGAGGCGACTTAAGTCCCAAGAGGATGAACCGCCATATGAATCACTTGTATTGTAAGGCAGGTTTAGTTAGTCACCGAGCTGGACACGTTGTCTATAAGCCAGCCGGGACTCTGTAAGCCGCCGGGCGTCAACCTATGTATATAAAGGGACGACCCGGCGGCAAGTTAGGGCGAGAAAGAAGAGATCAAGAACTAGGTCAAGCGTATTCGCTCCTTGGTAATCGAAGTCCAAGCAATACCACCCTACACTGGATTAGGCTTTTACCTCCATCGCAAGGGGCCGAACCAGTATAAACTCTCTGTGTCCCTTGTCCCGTTTAACCCCTTCAACCTAACTACGTTGTGATGGCTCCACACATAAGTCCTTACGCTAGGACATCTGACGTGACAATTCCATGATAGTTTGTCTCTCTAAATAGATATATGTGAAGCATGAGAGTTTAATTCTTTCTACAAAAGACCATGCTCTAACAAATATAAGTGAAGCAAAAGAGCATTCTACGAACATTGGTTTTCTATGTGAAGAGAGAAAGGCAATCCACACTTCAAATAATATGAGTGGAGCACATGAAGCATTCTATAAAGCCATACTCAAAAGATATAAGTGAAGTGCAATGAGCATTCTATAAATCAACCATGGACTATCTCATACCAGCATGGTGCATAAAAGAAAAATGAAAACTAAATGCAAAAGATGCTCCAAGATTTGCACATGTCATATGAACGAAACGAATCCGAAAACATACTGATACTTGTTGAAGAAAGATGGGATGCCTTCCAGGGCATCCCCAAGCTTAGACGCTTGAGTCTCCTTGAATATTTACTTGGGGTGCCTTGGGCATCCCCAAGCTTGAGCTCTTTCCTATCCTCCTTCTCCTCATATCGAGACCTCCTCGGTCTCCAAACACTTCATCCACACAAAACTCAACAGAAATAAATGACTCTCTAAAACCTCTGGGTTGTCTCCCTGGCGGCACTTTCTATAAAGCCATTAAGCTAGGCATAAAGTGCTCAAGTAATGAATCAACCCGGATCCCAAGGTATATCAAAGCCAATTTTAATTAACAATGATTTGGCATTTAGTAGTGAGCACAAAGCAACATATATCATGCAATGACGAAGTCTAACTCTCTTCCTATGCATCGGCATGTCATACAAGAACAATTCATGTACATCATGTAAAAGCCAATACATAGCATAAGTAGTTTCTTACAATTTTATCGTGTTGGAAATATAGAGAGGTGCAGAAGTAGTTCCTCTCTCATAATAATTGCAAGTAGGAGCAGCAAGCACATGCATATTATATTTATCAAAATTATCACGTGCAACGGTAAAAGGCAACCCATCAATATAATCCTCAATAGGAGCAAACTTCTCTGATATAGTGTAGTTTGGATAATTCAAAAAGATAATAGGACTATCATGTGTGGGTGCAATAGCAACAATTTCATGTTTAACATAAGGAACAATAGCAAGTTCATCTCCAATAGCATAATTCATATTGGCATCTTGGCCACAAGCATAGTAAGCATCATCAAAAAGGGATATTTCATATGAATCAATGGGACCATAGCAATTATCATAGGATTCATCCTTCGATAAGAACGAAGGAAAATTAAACAATGTATGAGTTGAAGAGTTACTCTCATTATAAGGTGGGCACAGGTAGCTAATCCACTCTTCCTCCTTTTGTTCTTCGCTCTCCTCATCATCTTTTTCATCCAATGAGCTCACAGTTTCATCAATTCCTTCTTCCATAGACTCCTGCAAAACATTAGTCTCTTCTTGGACATCGGAGACTTTCTCAATAAATGCATCAATATCGGAATTGTATTTATAATTATTATAGCAATATTTACGGATGGCAAAATTTTCAGGTCTATAAACATCATCATCAAACTTTTCATACTTTAAAAACAAAGATTCAATTTCATAAGCACCCTTAAAAGCAACAAATTCTTTTATTCGTTCCACATCATAGTAATCATATATACCATTGGCATAAGAAGCCAAGGTTTCATTACCATTAAATTTGCATGTAAAGGGAAGGTGTGGAGAATTTTGAAGGAAATATTCCCTAGAGGCAATAATAAAGTTATTATTTATTTCCTTATTTCATGATAAATGTTTATTATTCATGCTAGAATTGTATTAACCGGAAACATGATACATGTGTGAATACATAGACAAACATATAGTCACTAGTATGCCTCTACTTGACTAGCTCATTAATCAAAGATGGTCATGTTTCCTAACCATAGACATGTGTTGTCATTTGATTAATGGGATCACATCATTAGGAAAATGATGTGATTGACATGACCCATTCCGTTAGCCTAGCACTTGATCGTTTAGTATGTTGCTATTGCTTTCTTCATGACTTATACATGTTCCTGTAACTATGAGATTATGCAACTCCCGTTTACCGGAGGAACACTTTGGGTGCTACCAAACGTCACAACATAACTAGGTGATTATAAAGGAGTACTACAGGTGTCTCCAAAGGTACATGTTGGGTTGGCGTATTTCGAGATTAGGTTTTGTCACTCCGATTATCGGAGAGGTATCTCTGGGCCCTCTCGGTAATGCACATCACTATAAGCCTTGCAAGCAATGTGACTAATGAGTTAGTTGCGGGATGATGTATTACGGAACGAGTAAAGAGACTTGCCAGTAACGAGATTGAACTAGGTATTGGATACCGACGATCAAATCTCGGGCAAGTAACATACCGATGACAAAGGGAACAACGTATATTGTTATGCGGTTTGACCGATAAAGATCTTCGTAGAATATGAAGGAACCAATATGGGCATCCAGGTCCCGCTATTGGTTATTAACCGAGAATGGTTCTAGGTCATGTCTACATAGTTCTCGAACTCGTAGGGTCCGCACGCTTAACGTTATGATGACAGTTTTATTATGAGTTTATAAGTTTTGATGTACCGAAGTTTGTTCGGAGTCCCGGATGTGATCACGGACATGACGAGGAGTCTCGAAATGGTCGAGACATAAAGATTGATATATTGGAAGCCTATGTTTGGACATCGGAAAGGTTCCGGGTGAAATCGGGATTTTACCGGAACACCGGGGGTTACCGAAACCCTCCCGGGGGTTAATGGGCCTTAGTGGGCCATGAGGGAGAAGAGGAGGGCCAGCCAGGGCAGGCCGCGCGCCCCTCCCCCCTAGTACGAATAGGACAAGGAAGGGGGGGGGGCGCCCCCCTTTCCTCTTTCCCCTCCCCCCTTTCCTTCTCCACCAAGGCAAGAGGGGGGAGTCCTACTCGCGGTGGGAGTAGGACTCCTCCAGGCGCACCCCAAAGGGGCCGACCGCACCTCCCCCTCCCTCCTTTATATACGGGGGCAGGAGGGCACCCCATCACACACAAGTTGATCTACGGATCATTCCTTAGCCATGTGCAGTGCCCCCCTCCACCATATTCCACCTCGGTCATATCGTCGCAGAGTTTAGGCGAAGCCCTACGGCGGTGGAGCATCATCATCGTCACCACACCGTCGTGCTGACGGAACTCATCCCCGAAGCTTTGCTGGATCGGAGCCCGGGGATCGTCATCGAGCTGAACGTGTGCTGAACTCGGAGGTGCCGTACGTTCGGTGCTTGGATCGGTCGGATCGTGAAGACGTACGACTACATCAACCGCGTTGTCATAACGCTTCCACTTACGGTCTACGAGGGTACGTGGACGGACATTCTCCCCTCTCGTTGCTATGCCATCACCATGATCTTGCGTGTACGTAGGAAAATTTTGAAATTACTACGTTCCCCAACAGTGGCATCCGAGCCTAGGTTTTATGCGTTGATGTTATATGCACGAGTAGAACACAAGTGAGTTGTGGGCGATATAAGTCATACTGCTTACCAGCATGTCATACTTTGGTTCAGTGGCATTGTGAGATGAAGCGGCCCGCACCGACATTACGCGTACGCTTACGCGAGACTGGTTTCACCGCTACGAGCACTCGTTGCTTAAAGGTGACCGGCGGGTGTCTGTCTCTCTCACTTTAGTTGAACCGAGTGTGGCTACGCCCGGTCCTTGCGAAGGTTAAAATAGCACCAACTTGACAAACTATCGTTGTGGTTTTGATGCGTAGGTAAGAACGGTTCTTGCTAAGCCCGTAGCAGCCACGTAAAAATTGCAACAACAAAGTAGAGGACGTCTAACTTGTTTTTGCAGGGCATGTTGTGATGTGATATGGTCAAGACGTGATGCTATATTTTATTGTATGAGATGATCATGTTTTGTAACCGAAGTTATCGGCAACTGGCAAGAGCCATATGGTTGTCGCTTTATTGTATGAAATGCAAACGCCCTGTAATTGCTTTACTTTATCACTAAGCGGTAGCGATAGTCGTAGAATCAATAGATGGCGTAACGACAACGATGCTACAATGGAGATCAAGGTTTCGTGCCGGTGACGATGGTGATCACGATGGTGCTTCGAAGATGGAGATCACAAGCACAAGATGATGATGGCCATATCATATCACTTATATTGATTGCATGTGATGTTTATCCTTTATGCATCTTATCTTGCTTTGATTGACGGTAGCATTTTAAAATGATCTCTCACTTAATAATCAAGAAGTGTTCTCCTTGAGTATGCACCATTGCAAAAGTTCTTCGTGCTGAGACACCACGTGATGATCGGGTGTGATAGGCTCTACGTTCAAATACAACGGGTGCAAAACAGTTGCACACGCGGAATACTCAGGTTAAACTTGACGAGCCTAGCATATACAGATATGGCCTTGGAACACGGAGACCGAAAGGTCGAACGTGAATCATATAGTAGATATGATCAACATAGTGATGTTCACCATTGAAACTACTCCATCTCACGTGATGATCGGACATGGTTTAGTTGATTTGGATCACGTGATCACTTAGATGACTAGAGAGATGTCTGTCTAAGTGGGAGTTCTCAAGTAATATGATTAATTGAACTTTAATTTATCATGAACTTAGTCCTGGTAGTATTTTGCAAATTATGTTGTAGATCAATAGCTTGCGTTGTTGCTTTCATATGTTTATTTTTATATGTTCCTAGAGAAAATTGTGTTGAAAGATGTTAGTAGCAATGATGCGGATTGGATCCGTGATCTGAGGTTTATCCTCATTGCTGCACAGAATAATTATGTCCTGAATGCACCGCTAGGTGACAGACCTATTGCAGGAGCAGATGCAGACGTTATGAACGTTTGGCTAGCTCAATATGATGACTACTTGATAGTTTTGTGCACCATGCTTTATGGCTTAGAATCAGGACTTCAAAAATGTTTTGAACGTCATGGACCATATGAGATGTTCCAGGAATTGAAGTTAATATTTCAAGCAAATACCCGAGTTGAGAGATATGAAGTCTCCAACAAGTTCTATAGCTAAAAGATGGAGGAGAATCGCTCAACTAGTAAGCCTGTGCTCAGATTGTCTGGGTACTTCAATCACTTGAATCAAGTAGGAGTTAATCTTCCAGATAACATAGTGATTGACAGAATTCTCTAGTCACCATCACTAAGTTACTAGAACTTCGTGATGAACTATAGTATGCAAGGGATGACGAAAACAATTCCCAAGCTCTTCGCGATGCAAAAATCAGCGAAGGTAGAAATCAAAGAAAAACATCAAAGTGTTGATGGTGGACAAGATCACTAGTTTCAAGAAAAAGGGCAAAGGGAAGAAGGGGAACTTCAAGAAGAATAGCAAGCAAGTTGCTGCTCAAGTGAAGAAGCCCAAGTTTGGACCTAAGCCTAAGACTAAGTGATTCTACTACAAAGGGACTAGTCACTGGAAGTGGAACTACCCCAAGTATTTGGCGGATAAGAAGGATGGCAAAGTGAACATAGGTATATTTGATATACATGCTATTGATGTGTACTTTACTAGTGTTTATAGCAACCCCTTGGTATTTGATACTAGTTCAGTTGCTAAGAGTAGTAACTCGAAACGGGAGTTGCAGAATAAACAGAAACTATTTGAGGGTGAGGTGACGATGAATGTTGGAAGTAGTCCCAAGATTGATATGATCATCATCGCACACTCCCTATACTTTCGGGATTAGTGTAGAACCTAAATAAATGTTATTTGGCGTTTGTGTTGAGCATGAATATGATTTGATCATGTTTATTGCAATACGGTTATTCATGTAAGTTAGAGAATAATTATTGTTCTGTTTACATGAATAAAACCTTCTATGGTCATACACCCAATGAAAATGTTTTGTTGGATCTCGATCGTGTGATACACATATTCATAATATTGAAACCAAAAGATGTAAAGTTAAAAATGATAGTGCAACCTATTTGTGGCACTGCTGTTTAGATCATATTGGTGTAGAGCGCATGAAGAAACTCCATAAAAGATGGATTTTCGGAATCACTTGGTTATGAATCATTTGATGCTTGCGAACCGTGCCTTTTGGGCAAGATGACTAAAACTCCGTTCTCCGGAAAAATGGAACAAGCTACTGACTTATTGGAAATAATACATACCGATGTATGCGATCCAATGAGTGTTGATGCTCGTGGCAAGTATCGTTATTTTCTGACCTTCACAAGATGATTTGAGCAGATATGGGTATATCTACTTGATGAAACATAAGTCTGAAATAGTTGAAAGGTTCAAAGAATTTCAGAGTAAAGTGGAAAAATCATCATAACAAGAAAATAAAGTTTCTGCGATCTGATCGCGGAGACAAATATCTGAGTTACGAGTTTGGTCTTCAATTAAAACAATGTGGAATAGTTTCACAGCTCACGCCACCTGGAACACCACAACGTTATGGTGTGTCCGAACGTCGTAACCGCACTTTATTGGATATGGTGCGATCTATGATGTCTCTTACCGATTTACCGCTATTGTTTTGGGGTTATGCATTAGAGACAGCTGCATTCACTTAAAATTGGGCACCATCAAAATCCGTTGAGACGACGCCTTATGAACTGTGGTTTGGCAAGAAACCAAAGTTGTCGTTTCTTAAAGTTTGGAGTTGCGATGCTTATATGAAAAGGTTTCAACCTGATAAGCTCGAACCCGAATCGGAGAAGTGCGTCTTCATAGAATACCCAAAGGAAACTATTGGGTACTCCTTCTATCAAAAATCCAAAGGCAAAACATTCGTTGCTTAGAATGGATCCTTTCTAGAGAAGGAGTTTCTCTCAAAAGAAGTGAGTGGGAGGAAAGTAGAACTTGATGAGGTAACTGTACCTGCTCCCTAATTTGAAAGTAGTTCATCACAGAAATCTGTTCCTGTGACTACTACACCAATTAGTGAGGAAGTTAATGATGATGATCATGAAACTTCAGATTAAGTTACTACAGAACCTCGTAGGTCTTCCAGAGTAAGATCCGCACCAGAGTGGTATGGTAATCCTGTTCTGGAAGTCATGTTACTAGACCATGATGAACCTATGAACTATGAGGAAGCGATGATGAGCCCAGATTCCATGAAATGGCTTGAGGCCATAAAATCTGAGATATGATCCATGTATGAGAACAAAGTATGGACTTTGATTGACTTGCTCGATGATCAGCAAGCCATGTTAAATAAATGGATCTTCAAGAGGAAGACGGACACTGATAGTAGTGTTACTATCTACTAAGCTCGACTTGTTGTGAAAGATTTTCAACAAGTTCAGGGTGTTGAATACGATGAGATTTTTTCACTCGTATCGAAGCTTAAGTCTGTCTGAATCATGTTAGCAATTGCCACATTTTATGAAATCTGGCAAATGGATGTCAAAACTGCATTCCTTAATGGATTTATTAAAGAAGAGTTGTATATGATGCAACCAGAAAGTTTTTGTCAATCCTAAAGATGCTAACAAAGTGTGCAAGCTCCAGCGATCCATCTATGGACTGGTGCAAGCATCTCGGAGTTGGAATATACGCTTTGATGAGTTGATCAAAGCATATGGTTTTATACAGACTTTTCAAGAAGCCTGTATTTACAATAAAGTGAGTGGGAGCACTACAACATTTCTGATAAGTATATGTGAATGACATATTGTTGATCGGAAATAATGTATAATTATTCTGCAAAGCATAAAGGAGTGTTTGAAAGGAGTTTTTCAAAGAAAGACCTTGGTGAAGCTGCTTACACATTGAGCATCAAGATCTATAGAGATAGATCAAGACGCTTGATAAGATTTTTCAATGAGTACATACCTTGATAAAATTTTGAAATAGTTCAAAATAGAACAGTCAAAGAAGGAGTTCTTGCATGTGTTACAAGGTGTGAAGTTGAGTAAGACTCAAGACCTGACCATTGCAGAAAATAGAAAGAGAATGAAAAGTCATTCCATATGCCTCAGTCGTAGGTTCTATAAAGTATGCTATGCTATGAACCAGACCTATTGTATACCTTTCTCTGTGTTTGGCAAAGGAATACAATTTTGATGTAATAAGTAGATCACTGGACATGGGTCAAGAATATCCTTAGTGAGGACTAAGGAGATGTTTCTCGATTATGGAGGTGATAAAAGAGCCCATCGTAAAAGTTACAACGATGCAAGCTTTTACACCAATCCAGATGACTTTAAGTCTCAGTCTGGATACATATTGAAAGTCGGAGCAATTAGCTAGAGTAGCTCCGTGTAGAGCATTGTGGACATAGAATATTTGCGAAATACATACGGCTCTGAATATGACAGACCCGTTGACTAAGCTTCTCTCACGAGCAAAACATGATCATACCTTAGTACTCTTTTGGGTGTTAATCACATTGCGATGTGAACTAGATTATTGACTCTAGTAAACCTTTTGGGTGTTGATCACATGATGATGTGAACTATGGGTATTAATCACATGCAGATGTGAATATTGGTGTTAAATCACATAGCGATGTGAACTAGATTATTGACTCTAGTGCAAGTGGGAGACTGAAGGAAATATGCCCTAGAGGCAATAATAAAGTTATTATTTATTTCCTTATTTCATGATAAATGTTTATTAATGCTAGAATTGTATTAACCGGAAACATGATACATGTGTGAATACATAGACAAACATATAGTCACTAGTATGCCTCTACTTGACTAGCTCATTAATCAAAGATGGTCATGTTTCCTAACCATAGACATGTGTTGTCATTTGATTAATGGGATCACATCATTAGGAGAATGATGTGATTGACATGACCCGTTCCGTTAGCCTAGCACTTGATCGTTTAGTATGTTGCTATTGCTTTCTTCATGACTTATACATGTTCCTGTAACTATGACATTATGCAACTCCTGTTTACCGAAGGAACACTTTGGGTGCTACCAAACGTCACAACGTAACTGGGTGATTATAAAGGAGTACTACAGGTGTCTCCAAAGGTACATGTTGGGTTGGCGTATTTCGAGATTAGGTTTTGTCACTCCGATTGTCGGAGAGGTATCTCTGGGCCCTCTCGGTAATGCACATCACTATAAGCCTTGCAAGCAATGTGACTAATGAGTTAGTTGCGGGATGATGTATTACGGAACGAGTAAAGAGACTTGCCGGTAACGAGATTGAACTAGGTATTGGATACCGATGATCAAATCTCGGGCAAGTAACATACCGATGACAAAGGGAACAACGTATATTGTTATGCGGTTTGACCGATAAAGATCTACGTAGAATATGAAGGAACCAATATGGGCATCCAGGTCCCGCTATTGGTTATTGACCGAGAATGGTTCTAGGTCATGTCTACATAGTTCTCAAACCCGTAGGGTCCGCACGCTTAACGTTACAATGACAGTTTTATTATGAGTTTATAAGTTTTGATGTACCGAAGTTTGTTCGGAGTCCCGGATGTGATCACGGACATGACGAGGAGTCTCGAAATGGTCGAGACATAAAGATTGATATATTGGAAGCCTATGTTTGGACATCGGAAAGGTTCCAGGTGAAATCGGGATTTTACCGGAACACCGGGGGGTTACCGGAACCCTCCCGGGGGTTAATGGGCCTTAGTGGGCCATGAGGGAGAAGAGGAGGGCCGGCCAGGGCAGGCCGCGC